>NC_056746.1:331713194-331725041 GCF_019279795.1 Protopterus annectens
CCACAAATCTACCATTACTTCCACTCCCAGTATTCTATCACTGTTGGAACTCCTCTAGCAATTAGTGTAAGTACTCTGTTTTTCCTGTGTCCTTGATATCCTGCTTGATATCCTTTCTTTATAAAATTCACATGCTCAATTCTTTCCAAATGCCTCCCATAGCAATACTGTGTAACATTCTTCATTTCTTAGAATAATGCAATTCTTTTATTTTTTGTCTATACATGTGAGATGGTTCCCATTCCATAATATGTTTAGTGTAGCCATTATAAGTTATTATTCCCATATATTACAAATGACAGCTTTTTTAAATGTCTGTTTCCAGCTTTTGTTACATACACCCACTAATCTTTTATCTTTATATAGTTGTTTCTTATCTCCATTTAAATGTATCTTTTACAAGATTTTTTTTTTTAATGAAAATCACACACACACATGCTCGCACGCACACACACATGCATACACTTACAAAGCACCCCCATAACCTATTAACTTACAACAAACACACAAACCTATGTACAACTTCAAATAATGAAGCTTAATTCTCCTAATGAGAAAAAGTATCCCAAATCGACAGCTGCACCACAGGCATTAACTAACCTAAAATTTAGGTTATCCATGTTAAGACGCATGTTACTGCCTATGTTCTTATTTACACTAACTGGCTGCTCTTTTCATAGCTTTATTCCCCTCCCATATGTGAAAAACAACTTGCTATGCTTACAGGAAAACATTAACTTTTACCTCAAGAAAAGTGCACTGGCTATCTTTAAGTAAAACTAAGTTATACATTGTTCTAGTAAATGCATTCATTGATTACCCGAAAATCTGCTCTCTTATTCACTTCCAATAATTTCAGGCTTTATTTTTTTACTGAGCTGCTTGCCTCTTGCAACTTTTAATATTACATTTTTCTCCCTAAACTATGTCCAGACCTCTCAATTTATTGTCTACACCTTTTGTCAGTTTACTTCCATGGAAACATAATAAAATGTACTTCTCAACTCATACTAAGCATTTGTTAAAGGAAAACTATTCTTTACATTGTGTTATCACATTTTTAAAACCGACTTGCTTATTCAAAAAAAAAAGATATCATTAAATTACACCAAGGACATTAATCTAGACATTCACCTATGCAAAAGTAAAAAAAAAAAATTCAACTCTGCATATGTTATAGTAGTGTACCTTTGCACCCCATTTCCACCCCTAACCCAGAATAATAGCCTATTAACTTAAATGTGCTTTTGTCTAGCCTTTCTTCCCATTTTAGATTGTGATACGTACATTTCTTAAAACTATAAAAGAAAAACAGTAGTTTACATTATCTTTATCAAATAGAACAGTCACTGAAAATGTTCTGTTATATAATATGCAGTTTGTCATAAAATGTTTTATACAAATGCTGTTGAGCAAAAATTTTTACTTTTTCTTTTTCCCTTTGTGCCCTTCCAGATATTAATGATATGAAGTTGAATATATGCCTGTCAGTCCCCAACAAGTTTAACAAAGTCCTCAAAAGCCCAATCTTTCTCAGCTTCTTATTCTTATAAAGCCATATTTCACCAGTGTGATTGATGCTTTAGTCTTGCATGTATTCACTAATTTCAGTGTTAGTCTTCCTGTTCATCTTCATCTTTCAACCCCAGACACCAGTTCATGCCCAAGCTATTCCTGATTCCTCTAGTCAGCTCCTATGTCTGTTTTCCTCTCTGTCCTATGGCACTTTGGAAAAGGTGTCACTGGAAAAATCTGAATTTTGTTATCAGAAGAATAAGAAACAGAGTCACCTTCTGTGTGATGGCTCACTTTTTGTTGGACAAACTTTTTTTTTTATTTCCTCCTTGGTCTGTTCTGCATCAAAAAATTACTTTGATCCTCCAGGGAAAAATATTTTGAAGATCGCTGGGTAGAGCAGGTTGAATCTCGCACCTGCCACTTGACATTCTCTGATTGCTGGGGAAAATGTGCTTCTCTTATGCCTGGTGTACAGTGAATAATCATTTTCCACAAACATTCTACAGTCTCCAGTTTTAATACTTTGCCCTTTTGCCACAGTTTTATCAGGATCACCACTTTCTGCTGGTGTGAGTGCATGTTTACTGATACAGGTCTTGGCTGCTTTCTCATGGCTAAGTTTGCAGCATACACATGATGTGCTCTTTCAATGAACAAATCTTATGGAATACCAGTCCAGTTACTTATTTGTGCCTTCATAAAGTAAATGCAGTCTGTTTGTTCTAGTTTCTATGATACAGCAGAAAATCTCAGATTTTCTCTGTGCTCTGTCCTCTCTCTGCCATTTTTTGAAACCACTGTTCTTGAGCAGTCCCATACCTGACCAGTCTTTTCTTCATTTTGACTTCTAATTTTTTGAAGTTTTTAGTTTGTACGAAGTGCTGTTTAAAGCAGATTCCATTTCCCCAGCCTTTTTTCTTTTAATTGATATACTCCTTAAAGGTTTTGTTTATTTTAATCAGCTCTGAGCACGTTGACTTATTTTTCCTATAAGTTACTACCAGCAAAGCTGAGCTGGAGTTTGAACTGCTTTTTATTGAACAGCTGCAGGATTCTTCCCAGTCAGTGTTTTCTCTTCACCTTTTCTAGTTGATTTTTTTTAGGCTAAGTTTCTTATGATGACATCCATGCAGTTTACTTCTTAGCTAGTAATTGATTTTTACTAAAACAGGCAGAATTCCTGGCTCTTATCTGCGTTTCTTTTTTCACACTGGAAATTAAGCTATTGATCAGTGTGCAGCCATCTTGGAAAGTGCACTAACAAGTTCCTCTTCAGGAAGAATTTGACGTTTCCTCGGAGAATGTCTGATCTACATAGAAAGCTAGAAATTGTACTTCAGACTGGGTTTTCATGGGTCCGTAGGGTCGGGGTGAATTCTTTAAACCTGCTACTAGGTAGAAGGAGGTGTGGCTCAGTGAAGACTTGACTCTAGCAAATGGTGATTAAATAAATAAAATATCATATAATTACTATAATGTTAGATCTGGTTGTGGGAGTTTTGTCTTTATTAACCCAGCCTCCTTCCTTTTTCCCAGTCTGAGTAGTGGAAGGTTTACTGCAGTGTCTTTGTCTCGCTTTTCAGTCTTTGGGCAGAATCCGGAAAATAGAGGAAAGAAGTACTTGTTTCATGGTAGAGTTAAAGGTGTTTGTGTAGCGTGGGAAAGCTTTATCTGCTAGGACAGAGCATGCATGCTGCGTAGAGCATTATGGGTTAATAAAGACTGAGTTCTCCAAGCAAATCTTGTGTTATAGTAGGTACACATGTTTTGTGTCTTATTGAATCATTTGATTTATGAATGGAAGACTTTGATGTGTACTGACAGCTACCTGTAACTTGATGACCCTTCTTCCTTAAGTTGTAAGGCAGGCAAGTAGATCTATTTTTATATCTTTGCAGACAGCACAATTGTCATTCTCATTGTGAAAAGTATACTTACTCGTAGGTAGAGCTGAACTAGCAGGCTGAAAGGTTAGATATAACACTGCTAGTGCAATATGTTATTGCATACAGTGCTCTGAGATGCATCCATGCTAGAGTAAGGGAGCTGAAGTTCACAGAGAGAAGTTTTAGAACAGGAAGGGAAGACTGATTGAACCTAATTGTAAACCCACCAAGGACAAAGGATTAGTCCTGTTGTAGATTTCTTGTACAGTAAGAAAATATCTTCATGAGTGTGTTAGCCTTACTTATGTGTAATTGTTCATACTTGATAGAAAATGTGCTCGATGTTCTTCATCTCACATTGCTGCAGTCATAACCTGTGGGTAGTCCGCTGTCCTCGGTCGGCCCGAATACCAAAGTATTAGGCTGGTGTCGGTCATGGGCGCTTAGATCTAACGTCAGTGCGCCATGGTATTAAAGCGCATGACCGACGTCATATCCTCAGTCTTTTTTGCCGCATGGTCCGAAGCAGAAGCAGCGTTTGCAAGTGCCGTTCGGCTTTCTGAAATTTTCGTATTCTGAGTTTCAGACCGAATCCAAGTTGGGCTAAGTACCCGCTGGGGAATATTTTTGTTTTTTCTTGCCTCAGTTAATTCCGGATGTCAGAAAAAGTGAATAATTGTATTTCTTGTGGGAAACAGATACTGCATAGGGATTACCACTCTCTCTGTATTCCTTGTTTGGGGCCTGAGCACGACGTAGTCGGGTGTCGCTTTTGTGCTAGATTTAACAAGCGCACCATTAAACGTAGGTTAGATTGTGCTAGGCTTGTCTTCGGTAAGCGGTGTAATTACAATATGCCGTCGGATCCTCCGACGCCCGCTACCGCTAAGAAGCGCAAAGAAAAATCGTTAAGGTCCAAGCAGGATGAGTCGTCCATTCCGGACGCCGGTTCTTTAGAAACTACGGTGGAATCTGTAGATCCAGCCGAGGTTTCAGCTGAGTCTCAGGGGGAGACGTTAATTTTGCAAGATGTGGCCTCTCAGGAGTCAGGTCAGGCTGAGGGGGCCTCTCAGGTTACTGTACTCCCTTCTTTGCCTAAGGTGGTTAGGCCTTCTCCTTCTGTCTCTAAGGTACCTTCCAAGGTCAGGCCTAGTTTGCCTTCCACAGGTGTCAGTCCTAGTTCTGCAGGTTCTGTGCCTAAAAAACACATGCTTAAAATGGCAGAAGATTTAATTTCCTTAATCAGGGGTTCTATGCCCCCTCCAGATAAGAGGCCTAGGGTGGAGCCAGAGGTGGAAAGTTTGGAACAGGCTTCAGATTACTCAGAGTCTTCGGCTGAAGACATTCAGGATTTTCCTCCTTATTCTGATTCAGACGCAGAGGATTCCAGTCCTTCTGCTTCTCCTCCAGAGGATTTTTCTTTTTCAGAAACCCTGCATTCTATGAGGGAGCATTTTAAATGGGAAGGTCAGGATTTCTCAGATTCCCGAAAGAGGCTTAGGGAATTTTTGTTTTTACCACAACATCGGCCCTTGGCTATACCTCCTGTTTTGGATGTGGTTCAGGACGTTTTCTCTGAGGCTTCCCTTAATCCAGACTCTTTGCCTCCTGCGCCAGTTAAACCAGATAGGTATTACAGAGTGCCTGAGGCTCATAAATATCTGTGTAAGAGCCCAAGGGCTGACCCAGAAACTGTTAGCCAGGGACCTAAGGGTGTCAGGGCTTCTGTTGTAAAGAATCCAGTTCCTATGGATAAAGATTCTAGAGCTTTGGATAGGTGGGGTAAGAAAGTGTATACCTCTTCCACTTTAGCAATGAGGGCTTTGAATTGCCAGTTTCATATGTTGAAGTACCAGAATTTTCTCCTTACCCAGTTAAAGTCTAAGGTGGATGCTTTGGCAGAGGGCATAGAGTGTAAGGAATTACAGGATTTGGTTCATGCCTCTGATCAGGTGGGTAAGCATTCTTTACAGTGTGGTTTCGATGCTTTGCAGGCTTCTTCCAGGGTGGCTGCCACTGGATCAGTTATTCGTAGGCACGCCTGGCTTAAGGATCAGACTTTGTCAGAGCATGTTAAAGCTAGAATTTTGGATGCTCCTTTGCAGTCTGAAGTTTTGTTTGGTTCTCCTGTGGAGTCTGTCTTAAAGAAAATGGAAGACAAGGCTAAGTCTATGCAGACTGTTAATTGTAAACCCACCAAGGACAAAGGATTAGTCCTGTTGTAGATTTCTTGTACAGTAAGAAAATATCTTCATGAGTGTGTTAGCCTTACTTATGTGTAATTGTTCATACTTGATAGAAAATGTGCTCGTTTTTCCCCATTGTGTAAGGAGTGGTGCTCACTGTCTGCTGCTAAGGTTTCTCTAGTGTAGTAGTTCTCTGTGAAAGTTAAAGTAAAAATACCATTAACACTTGGACTGTATTTTTGGGCTTTTAATTATTTTGCCTTTGGTAATATTAATTACTTTGAGAAAAAAAGTGCTATAATAAAAAAAAAAATAGAGTGACGTTGCCATGAGAAAAATATTTTCTGTTGATAAACACATTAGCCACATTAATACCTGTTGAAATATGTGTTGCAGTTTTCTTGGATCATGACGCATGCAAATGCTCACCCGTAGATTAGTGACAGTAGACTTGAGTAAAAGTATTACTGACTGTATTTTCTTCCGTAATTACATTGATGCTTAGAAAATTGAAAAAAAAACTGCAGTTGCTAAAACACATTTAGAAACCGAAGAGATGTGAACTGATTGAAATTCTGTTTTCAAACATTGTCCTTTCAATGCCATCTTCTGTGTGGAAAACCTTATATTTGTGTTTTTTTTCCTCCGTTTAGGGACTGTTCAGAATAGCTGCAGGAGCCTCCAGATTAAAGAAATTAAAGGCTGCTCTGGACTGTTCAGCTTCGCATCTTGACGAGTTTTGCTCCGATCCACATGCTGTTGCAGGTAGCATATAGCACAAGACTTGATTTGAATGTGATCAATTTACACAGTGCGGCTGTGAAATGTATATTCTGTTATATTTTGGCAGGACACATTTGATAGTGTTGTCCCACTCAGTATTTGCAGTAATTCATTTTATTTGGTTTTTCCCTTCACTATTCTGTGGCGGGGTGCTTCTCATCTGGCTGTGTGTTTGCTCAGCAATATGTACTTTCCCTGACTTTGCTGGATGGCTGCTCACTGGATGCAGAGGCAGCAGTCAGACTGTTAGGGGGCATCTTTTTTTTTTCCATACCCACATTTAAGATCATTTGGCCCATTGTGAAGCATTGAACCCAGCATGCCAAATGTTTTTACTAGAAATTATTGATTACTTTTATTTGTGTGTCTGCAGCAGAGTACTTGGAGGAAACTAACTGTAACAGTGCTATATATTTAGAGTAAAGTCAATGCTTGTTTTGAGGGCTAATGTTATTTAAAGGTATTGTTTCCCATGGTTAATAGCATGTTGGCATCTTGTTCTGTGATTTATTCTGTAGATGTTCATCCTGGTGTTCGCAGTTGCAACTTTCACTTTTGGGGATGTCCTGCCTTGCAGGTAGCCCACAGCTAGATAGTTTTCCAGAGTTCCAATACCCTTCATTGTTGCTAAGGTGTGAGCACATCTGTAGTAGTATAATATAAGGTGCATCTGTCAACTCCAGCTTCAGATCTTTTATGCTGTACAGTTAGTGTTGCCATATATGCTTTTCTCTACATCTGTATTCAGTCGGCCTGCTTCCAGAAAGCAAATAAGTAACGCTTAGGACTTTTTCTTATCTTTTCTGCTTATAACTGATCATTGTTGAACTAGCTAATGTATGATTCTGACTTTAATGTAGAGGACGTTTTTGTTAAAGTTACCAATTATGTGGTGTGTGGAGAAGCAAATTCCATATTGCTTTGGCCTAGAATATAGTCTGGACTGTTGTCCTCCCAGTGTATCTTTTGCTCTGAGTGCAGTTCCTAAACGGTAATTTTGGTGAGTTCATTTCCAAAAAAGGATGCATGCTTGGTTCCCATGCCAGTATGACTTTGACCAAGGCCTTTCTGGAGCTTCCCACCTAAGAAAAACATTCACTCAAAAGGAAGAAGTATCAAAAAGCCAAGGAGACAGACCTGGTTGGGTTTGGTGGCACTGTACAATCAGAGATGCTTTTGCGCCCTCAGTGGAGTCTTGTTCCATTGAGGATTCCGGTGCTACCACTTTGCAGGTGCCCACACTTTTCGGTTTTTGCATGTCCTCCTGGACCAATGTGCCTAAGATTTTTCTAGCTGTCCAAGGCCCTTTTTACTCTATATTCTAAAATGTATATTTTTGTTATGCTGGTGGGGGGTATACATAGTTAATATTTATGAATTTTGCGATAAATCTGTCTTCTGAAAAAATATTCTCTGTAGTCCTTTGTTGTATCATTTACGTTAATGTTTAGATCAGTCACATTTCCTGTTTGGCTCTTGTTTTTACTGTTACTTTTGTGATGTAGTGCCCCCAAGTGGATACTGTGGGATCTGTGGAACTGTAGTGTTGGGGTGTATTTAAAGAAGGATTCAGACCTGTCCTAAGTGGAGGAAGCCACACCTCCTGCAGAAAAAAGTGAGGGCCACACACAGGAGACAAAGATGTTGGCCTATGAAGTGGAAGAGGGACAGTGACTGGAGTCAGGGAGAGATGCCCCGCAGGAGAGAGACTTAGAGTAAGGACTTTGAGAAAGCTGTGGATTGCTCTGGTAATGGAATCAATACCCTGCAAAGGAAGTACTAGAAGCTTCGAAATGTAAACAGTGAAGTAAGTAATAAACTGTATTTTGAGTGGCTTCTACCTTTTTGTTTTAAATAACTTTTTATCTGATCACAAATGCAAATAAATAAATGAAAATAGTGAGCTAGTCCCCCAAGCACACTTCAACAGTGTTCCCAGAATAATCGAAGCAAGCAGCAAAGCAGTAGAATCCTTTTATTGAAGAGATAAAATCACTGATAAAATAACTAAGCGCTTTCGTTTAATGGAGTATTAAACTTCATCAGACACCATGTTTTTTGCATCATTTAAATACTCAAGTGGTTCAATGTCATTGGATAAAACAATTGAAAAATATTTTACAAAATCAATCAATAAACACACCACCATAGCATGCCTAAACAAATGCCACATTAACAACTGAAACAGAAAAATGTATATATACTTTTCACAGTGCAAAAAGCTTTATTAAAATACCAAGTAAACATTATTATCTTGTTAAAAACTTGTATTTATGCTGACTGTAATGTGCCAAAGTTTTTTTTCTTTCCAGTGCTTTTAACCTTAACACTGGCTTAATAGAACTATGCTCATTTATCCCTGGCCAGCTATCAGCTTGCAAGCAAATTTGCCACCAAAAAAATACTTTCAAACTTACCAACTAAAATATCAACAGATCCATAAAGATTTTGGCAATCTGTCAAACTCCTAAATCCCAGAAAACCCACTACACCAGTCCCAACAACCAGTAATACTTCAGACTCTATTGTCACCCAATTTAATACCCACTTTATTACCTCAATAACCTCCCTATTAGACACTACTACTATCTTCCTCTTTCCATACCTTCACCCTCTGCTCTACCACATACCTACTTTAAATTTGAACCCATCCAAACAGGCTACATACAAAGACTACTATGTGAAGTAAAACCATGTACCCTCGCTACTGATCAACTACCTGGAGATTTTTTGAAAATAGTCGCCACGTCTATTGCCTATCCTATATCCATACTAAATAACCGCTCTATCACTGAACAATATGTACCCCCCCCCCTTTGGAAAATATCCCACTTCATAACTACAGACCTATAGCCATACTCTCACCCCTCTGTAAAATCCTAGAAAAGTGTATACACAGACAATCGATTACTTACAAAAAAATAACTTTTTATCTGACAGACAACATGGTTTTCGACCAAAACACAGTAATAATACAGCCCTCATTAGTTTTACCAACTCCATTAGTCACTTCAGAAACAACAGTCAACTTGTCTCAGCAACCTTTCTTGACATGTCAAAAGCCTTTGACACCCATATCCCATCAAATCCTCCTAAATAAACTGGCCACTTCTGCCCTGAAGCCCTAAACTGGTTCCACAGCTACCTCTCAAACAGGCTACTGTATGGGATAATAAACTCTCCCCTCACCTTCCTCTCTCTGTAGGAGTTCCCCAAGGATCAGTTCTCGAGCCACTACTTTTTACCAATGACCTTAGCACAGCCGCTAACTCTGCCAATGTACAATATGCAGATTCCTCTCTTATCTGCTCTGCTCCTACTATCGTAGCACTTCAAACAAAAACTCGGACTGGCCTCAGCAACATTGAAAGATATCTAGCTGCCCATCAGCTTATATTAAATCCCAATAAAACTAAGCTTATGGTCTTTTCAAATCCATCTCTAATCATCCACCTCTATCTTTTCCTGAAATGGCAGAAAAATAAACTGTTCAACACACAACTGCTAGGGTTACTATAGATAATGCACCGACATTTGACAAACGTATAGCACAGACAATTAAAAAGGTCCATATAAAACTTGGTACACTCTATAGATCCAAACCTTTTCTTACAGATCATGCTAGACTTGCAACGGCAAGAACCCACCTGTTATCTTCACTACTCTAATGTAGTCAAATATTTGCAAACGTTTGCAAAACAGAAATGAATAACCTTGACTCATGCTAAAACAAGATAGCCAAATTTGTAGCTAACCAGCCCCAAAAAGCTCATCACTGTACTGCCTTACAGTAACTAAATTGGCTAGAACTCCCATGCTTACTTACGTTAAACCAACTATTAATTGCCCATACACTGATGTATAAACCTAATCACTGCCCATCTCTGTCTAACCTTGTTCAACCCTATAAAAACCTTAATTCTCTCAGGTCACCAGACAAAGTGCTACTTAAAGTAAACAAATCACACAACTCACATGGTGACTCCGTATACTGTTAAATTGCAAAATACTGGAACTCTCTTCCACAACCTATTCTATCCATTGATTATACTCAAAACTTTAAAAGGGCACTAAAACAGTACTTATAAACTCATTGGATATGCTCCTGCTGTCCTGCCGACAAACCTGCCCCCCCATCACACTACATGCAGCTGTCATACATCCTCATAACCTCTGGATGAGGACACTCCCACCACTCAATGGAATGTAGATGAAAAAAAAAATGCATGTTTTTACTAGACATTGTTAATGTATCTCTGTATGATTTTACAATCTTATTTTATGCTGCTTTATATATGCTTTTGTATATCTATGTTTCTGAAACTTTTCTCCACAGGTCTCCGCTGAAAAAGGGCAATTTGCCCTGTCAGACATTACCTGTTAAATGTAAATAAATACATATTTTGGGAACATTGTTGGAGTGTGCTTGGGGGACTAGTTCACCATTTTCGTTTATTCAGTTTTTGTGTTCGATTTTGCTTTTGGTGGACAATGCAAATAAAGCACAATATCAGAATCACTCTCCATTGTTTATTAGATACTACACTGGCAATTGTGAATAGCAGAGTCTGGTCAAAAGTATATCAAACTACACTGTCCTAAGCTCCTGCAACAGTGCCTACAAATAGTACTGTGTGAATTAATTTTCCCCCAGTGCAGTATGAGATGACTAATGCTTTGTGTTACCACACCTAAGTGCAGGAAGACAATTTAATGTGTACTTAATGAGAAACTGCTACCTCTTTTGATTTGTGTTATGGGTTACCCCAATAAGAAGGTATGGACCTGCTTTTCAGTTACTGTGAGTCAAAACCAAGTGAATTCAGAATGTATTTTGAAATGGGGATAGGGGAGCAACCCTTCCAAAAAAGCCTTGTCAAGTGAAATCTTAACTAATGTCTCATTGATATGTTCTAAAGGACTGCTGCAAGATGCAGAGTGTGCTCTGCTTGAACTGTAGCTGGTAAAGAAATAGAAATAATTACAGGTTTTAATTACTGTTTATTTGCTAATCTGTGTTTTGTTGGAGTCATGGGTGTTTCTTTGTAACAACTAGGAGCTGTTAACAGACTCTAGACTGAGAAGAAGTTTAATAATTCTTAAAGCTTACAAGAATTGCTGTAAAACAGTGGTCATACAAAGTTGCTGTTGAATGTTTTCACAAACTGACTCAGCACTGCTAAAACATGGCTTACTAAATATGCATAGTAGATTATTGGAAAGTTGTTTACTAAGGAACTGCACAGTATATCGTTAGGTTGCTTACAAAGCTGTGCATAGGGATTGCTAAACTGTTGAAAGAAAAGTAATGGAAACGTTCTTGCTTTATGAAGCATGAGCTCATGAATACTGATGAAGTAAATTCCTAAAGTTGGTAATTTTGCAAATATAGTTTATTGAACTGTAGAAGTAAAAGCAGTGAAATGTGAAGTATTGTAGTTTTAAATTGCCAGTGATTTTCAAATTTTAAATTA
>NC_056746.1:331798994-331966039 GCF_019279795.1 Protopterus annectens
TTACAAAATCTAACTTAAATATACCCAACTCCAAGATCGCGCTACAGTGGGGAAATGGGAAATCTCCCTTCTTGCTCTGTATGCAGAAGCGCAAAACGGGAGATTTCTCATTTCCTGTCAACACCACACAAAAAAATATAACATTACGTACACACACAGCGTACAAGAATCCTTGCCTCTGTGTGTACGCAATGTATTAAGGTAAGTAAACTTTTATTTTTCAACACAACACATATTAGATTTACTGAAATCTCGATCATATGGTCTCGACCATACGATATTCGAGATTTCAGTAATTCGATTGTGAAGTGTACCCATATATATATGTGTGTGTGTGTGTGTGTGTGTGTGTGTGTGTGTGTGTGTGTGTGTGTGTGTGTGTGTGTGTGTGTGTGTATGTGTGTTTGTGTGTGTATTTTTGTATATGTATATGTGAGTGTGTGTGTGTTTGTGTGTATGTATATGTATATATATATATACACATTTGTGTGTGCGTATATATATGTGTGTGTGTGTGTTTGTGTGTATATATATATATATATATATATATATATAGAGAGAGATAGATGTGTGTGTGTGTGTGTGTGTGTGTGTATTCCTGCATATCTTTAGCTGCCACACTGGAGTCTTTTAATCCATATTCCTAAATACTTCATTTTATCATGTCCCCATAAAATGGATATTGCTGAACCAATTTGTGTGTAGTTACATAATTTACTTTCATTAATTTTGTATCCTGAAAAGATTTAAAACTTTTTCAAAATGTTCCCCACCAGTGTAATGGCCTTTTCTGGTTTTATCAGATATAAAAAATATCATCTGCAAATAGAGCCAGCTTTTCTTGACTACCATACTTGTTCTGTCCTTGAATTTTTGAGTCCCTTATTTTCTTTGCTAGTTGTTCTAAATGTAATGCAAGTTACAAAGGGGAAAGAGGACACCCCTGCCTTGATCCTCTGCTCATTCAGAAATTATCAGGGAGGACGCTACCCACTTTACTTCTCTCTTTAGATCCCTCATGTTTCCTCCTAATCAACCTTATTTTATCAGGTAATGCATATTCTTCCGTTGGCCTGCTCATAAAGTCCCAGCTTACTCTGTGTAATGCTTTCTCTACATCAAGACCCACCAACAACAGTGGCATTTTTTTACATTCTGGTTCCCTCTGGGTCATCTGTGTTCTGTTAATGGTTTTGAATTTTTGTCTCCCCTCCACAAAACCACATTGATCATATCAACCAATTTTCCCTTCACTCTTGCCATTCTTTTAACTATTGCAGACATAAACACTTTATAGTCATGGTTTAGTATTGAAATGGGCCTGTATATGAAGCTGGATCTGATGGATCTTTCCCTCTTTGGGTATTACAGCTTTCCCCGCTTTCTTCCAGGATAATTGTACTTGTCCTCCACTTAAAATACTGTTAAACAAAACTTTCCAGATCTTTTTCAGTTTTTTTTTTCCCTGATAGCTTCCAAACTTCTGCAGGAGTGCCATCTGTTCATAGGTAGGTACTAGGCTATCGGCCTGAGAGCATAAGTAAGCCTAGCCAAAAGTGTCTTGGCTTTCGCCACCCATGTAGATTAACTTCCTGCTCCTCTATCGAGCAGAGCCACAAACGTTATCCAAGGGGTGAATTTGCTGTTTACCCATCCACTCTGCAAGGTTTTTCTTGAAGAGTGCTAATGTTGAGCTCTGCTTGACGTAGATGGGAGTTTTGTTCCAGTGCATGGGAAGTCTCTGGGAGAAGACTCTATCCCTCCAGCATGTTCTTTTTATTGTTGTGGTGAGGTTTAGCTCCCTAGAAGAAAGTAGCTCGGGAAGATTGAGATTTCTTTGTGGAGCATGTCCATCAATTCTGGATTTGACTTAGCTTTTTATGTCAGACAGATATCTCCTCGGAGTAAGTGGTATGCGACAGAGTAGAGTTGGAGTTTCTTGAGCTGGTCGGCATAGGGCAACTGTTTAAGGCCAGCAATCCCGTTGGTGAGGTACTTCTGGGGCCTCTCCAGTTGTAGGTGTCTTGTGAGTTAGATCCCAAACGGGGCATTGTACTCAACGAGGTGTCTAATAAGTGATGAGTAGAGGGGGACAATTATTTCCTTTGTTCTAGATGCAAACCCTTTTGTGATTAGCTGGGCCACGTAGAAAGTTTTTCTGACCTCTGTGGCAATGTGATTATCAAAGGAGAGGTTACTATCCACATGGGTCCCAAGGTCTCATCACATTTTCTGTTTTAAGTGAACTTCCCCCTATTTGGTAATTCATGGGTAACGTGTTTTTACCAAAGGGGATGACAATGCACTTTTTGGCATTTAGCTAGAGGCCATGGTTTTGGCACCAAGTATCTGTCTTGGTGAGGCCCTTTTGCAGGATGTCTATGTTGGCAGGGGAAGATTATGGCACCCAGTTTGCAGTCGTCTGCGAACTTGGTTAGTCATAGTCCCTCAGTGTTCCCTTGCATTTTGGAGAAGTATATACCGACCAGGGAGGTCCTAAGACTGACCCCTGGGGCACTCCACTTGTCACTGGTTTGGAGTCTGATCTGGAGTCTGCAACTCTCACCGTGTGGGTTCTGTCTGTGAGTCAGTTGGCCACCCATCTCATGACTTAAGGGTTTATGTTAAGATTGGTGAGTTTATCTATGATCCCTGAATTGGGGGATAGTATCGAAGGCTTCAGCGAGGTCCAGATAGGCTTTGTGAACCACCTTCTCCTCATCTTTGGCCTTTGGTAACTGATTCAAAGAAGTCTAGAAGGTTTAGGAGACATGATCTACCTTTTACAAATCCGAACTGGGTAGCATCCAAAGTTTGGAAGTTATCAGTGTCCTTGTTTACAAGTTCCATGATACGCTCAATGGCCTTGCAGACCAGGGTTGTCAGACTAATAGGTCGATAGTTCTCGGGGTCTGTGGTGGCTCCTCCTTTGTGGAGTGGTATAATCATTGCTGTGCGCCATTCAGTGGGCACATATCCTGTGGTGAGGTTGTGATTGAACACGGATTTTAGGTGGGGGGCTAGTTCATTTTGGAGTTTGTAAAAGACTCATCCTGGGATGTTGTCTGGTCCCATGAACACTGTATTTTTGACTTTAGAGTGTGCCATTTTTACCTGAGTGTTTGTGATTAACGGAGCTCTACCAACCTGTGGTATAGTTATAGGTCCTTTGGGGGGGTGAGAGGAGAGTAAAGTTAGCACTGAATCTATCTGCCAAGATGTTGGCAATATCAGTTGGCTCTATGTTTTGTGCCATTCTGCTTTAGCTCAGTGCAGATCTGGGTGTTGCCATGGAGATTCTTGACACAGCTATTTAAGTAATGTCTTGTGATTGTCTTTGGAATCTGTGGTAGTTTTTCTTTCAAAATTCGCTTTGGAGGATTTTATGAAGAATCTTAGCTTCTTACTGAAGCCCGTCAGGGAGTTCCTCCATTCATGGATTTTTACTCTCTTTTGCAACAGTTTCTTCCTTCTGTTGTAGAGTTTAATGGCAGGGGACCACAAGATTGGCTTCCTTTTTTTTTGGAGGATAGTGTCTTGGTTTTGTTGGGGATAGCACGATCCATGCACTCATGCAGGTGCTTGTAGTGTGCATTTGTGCAGGATTCAGCAGTCGTGGCTGTATTATCCATCTCCAGGGGTGTTGTGAAGTTAGCCACCTCTGTTTTGAGTAGCGTGAAGTTCGCTTTGTAGAAGTTTTTTACGGTGGTTTCATTGTGTGGTGTTGGGGTCGGGATGTGGATATCTAGGGTGATTAGTTTATGGTCTGATCTAACTAGTGAGGAGTTGATCTCGGGCGTTGAGCACCAGTTACCCATGTTGGTAATGACCAGGTCCAGAATATTGTTACCCCTGGTGGAGGTGTTGACAAGTTGATCCAGGGCATTAGAGTTTATAAATTCCGGGAATCTTTGAGCAAGGGGATTAGTACGAGTAGTTTTCCCCGTTTGTTAGGGTAATTGAAATCGCACATTATTAGGGTATTTGGTCGGACCCTCATTTTTTCCATTGTCTCTAGGAATGAGGAGTGTGGGTCCTGGGTCATGGTGGGGATCTATAACAAGTTACAATTTCGTATGCATTTTTCCCAGGGTTAGTTGCACTTGGATGATCTCAGAGGCATTGTGTTGTACAACTAGCCCGGAGGTGTGGATATCCTTGATGAATATGGACACAGCTTTTCCCTTAGTGTTTCCGTCCGGGTTTTGTGGCCGGAACATGTGGTATGGAATTATAGCCTGGTAGTGCTGGGGTGCTCTCTTTAGCTTTGAATCAGGTCTCAGATACTGCACAGATATCGATGTTCTCCATTTTGAGGAGTGCCTCGAGTGAGTGCATTTTGAGGTTTAAACTCCTAGGTTTGATCAGCATTGCCCTCAGTTTTTTGTCACTTGTAGATTTTACGGTGGTGGGTTTGTCTTTTGAGCCTTGCCTAAAAAAGGCACTATGGGGGGGGGGGGGACATGACAACAGCCTTGGTCGATATCTGGAATCCCAGGGGTTACGGGTGCAGGCCATTTTTGGCGAAACATTGTGGCCTGTCTAGCATGTCATCCCAAGCAGACAGATACTGGATCCCCGTTGAATGACACCAGAAGCTTATCCAATTATTGAAGTTGATCATTTTGTCCTTGTACTGTGATATCACTCTTGGTGAAGGCAGGATGCTACTCAGGGCTAGGGACATACCTGCCTGGGCAATATGATCGGAGAGCTCTTCCATGTCTCTTCCATGTCTCTTCATGTAGTCCAGGGAGGTATGTCTCGGGTCATTCACACCAACATATGGGGACTTTTGTGTAGATTGGTTATACATCACCAGTTTTATCTTCTCTTATCATAACTGTTGGTTATTGCGCCTTGTCTACCTTTACTCTTGGTATATTTAATTCTTCCATAAACATTTCCATTTGTACCTTTTCTTGATTTCTATATTTCTCTGATGTATACAGACTTGCATAGAATTTCCTAAATGTTTATAATAATTCTTCAGGATCTGTTGTTATCTTTGTTATAGGCTCCCTAAGCTTGGGAACATCTTTTTCGCCTTTCTGTTGCTTGAGTCATTGTGCTAAATGTTTTTGTGCTTTAAAGTTATTATCAAAAAACAGTTGCTTAACAGAATTCCTTCTAAAATCATGCATATTATCAAGGTAATCCCAATTTTTTTCAGCATTCTGCAGTTGCTCCAGTTCTTCTGTGAAACTTCCCCTATTTTGCAATATTTTAACTTTTGTCAGTCCCTCTAAATAATTCTTGTTACTTCTTAACCATGTCTTAGTTTTAAACTCCCCTTTAATTTTATCCCACTCCCTAGCTGTATTTTCAGAAGAAATTTCTGTCTTCCCCAATAGCCCCTGAATAATTTCCACTACTAATTCCTGAAATTTCTCTCTCCAATCAATAAGCAGGAAAGTGCCAGTGTCTCATTTTTATTTCATTACCCTGTGTTTTTATTTTAGTTATTGTTGGTGCATGATGTGAAATAGTTGTGTGTATCAAGACCATCAATTAAATGAACATGTTACTGTGAAATGCAAGCTGTCTAACCTAGCCCAATTTTCATATCTTGGGGAATAATATATAAATTTGTATGTTCCATGCCAAATATTTTCATAAATTTCTTCAAAAATATGCTCTCCTGTCTTATATTTTTCCTTCTGGGTCCCCTAGACACATCTTCACTGTTGCAAATCAGATTTCTTGCTGAAAGCTGATTATTTCTCCCAGATTTTTTAAAGCTGTTATAGCAGTTTTAGGTGAAATATAAATATGTGTCAGTGTAATCCTCTTCTCTTTCCAGTAGCCCCTTAGTACTACAAATCTATGATTATTATCTTTATCTTCTTCTTCTGTCACTGTTGGAGCTCCTCTTGCAATTAATATAAATACTACTCTCTTCCTTTGTCTTATTACTGTTTGTATTCCGCTGAATAACCATCTTGAAAACCCCTCTTTATCAAATTAACATATTCAGTTATTTTCCTGTAGCATAGGTATTTGCAGTCTACATTTTTAATATAGTTTACTACTCTTTTTTTGTATTTATCTGTGAGACCATTGACATTTAAAGACAATAGAGAAACCATCTTTTTATTAAGAAGTTATTCCCACCTTTTATGTTTAACAGATTTTTTGTTAAAGGTCTAACTCCAGCTTTTGTGTTACATGTATACACTCTTTGGCATGGTGATCTTTTATAGTTCTTTCTTGTCATAGACATTTGAGCCTATGTCACTTCTTACAAAACTTTTATTGAAAGACCTCAAAAAACACACACACACCCCTGTACCCCCCTAAAATCTATTATCAACACACTGATCTGTGTACATCTTCAAATATTGAAGTTTTGCCCTCCTAATATTAACAAATGTTCCAAACTGGCACCCGCACTCGGGCATGAGTCAACCTAAAAGAAAGGTTATCCATGCTAAGACGCATGGTGCAGCTTGTGTTTCAACTAATTGCTGTTTGATTTTGTGTTGTCTTTATAGCTCTACCAGCTGAGTAAACACTTGAATGCTTTCAGAGAACATTTCCTAGCCTTTTCTCTGTCAAGATTGTCTCTTGAAGACAGGAGGACCAGATACAGAATTGCTACTAAGCATGCATTTATTAGCTAGAAAAAAGACTTTGAATAGTCAATATTATGTTTCATTTACTTGCTTTGTCTTAAAACTTGTTACTAGATTAAGTAGTCTAGTCATTCCCCTATGCAAGAATGAGAAAAAATAAATTTTTGTTTCTTTTGTCATGCTCTTTTAACCAGACTTTTTTTACATCGTAGTGCCTACATTTCTTAAAACTGAACAAGGAGAAAGAGAAGGGAGAAAGAAAAAAAAAACAGAAGCACCTGATTTACATTAGTATTCCCATTACACTTAAAAATAACTGAGAAAACTTTACTTTATAGCATGCAAAGAAAATCATGCAGTATAAAAATAATACCATTAAGAAAAAAATATAGTTTTGCTTACGAGGGGGGCGAAGGCGAGAGAAAATAAACAAAGTATTTTTCTGAACTTTAATTACATGAAGTAGTGCAGATGCTTTAGAGTCCCCTACAAGTTTAACAAATTCCAAGAGAGTCCAATATTTCCAGATTTTATTCTCTCATGTTTCATAAATATAATTATTGCTTTGTAATCCCACATTAGTCAATTTCCGGCTTTATTCCTGTTCATCTCCATCTCCCGAATCCTGTCTCTGCTTCATTTCCAGTGTATTCTTAATTCTTCTAGTAGACTCTTGTGCTTTTTTCCTTCTCTCAAACATTTTCTGTTGTAACATTGGAAAAGGTTTTACTGGCACAGTCTCTCTGGGGTCTTTATTACTAGAAGCAGAATCTCCTTCCTTCTGTTTCACAGCTCACTTTTTGTTGGATAAACTTTTGCATTTCCTACTTAGCATGTGCTTCAGCAAAAAATGATTTTCTCCCTCCAGAGAAGAATATTTTGAAGATAGCTAGGTGCGACAGTTTGAGTCTCACGACTGCTTCTTGACATTTCTTGAATAGTGGAATAAATTTACTCTTCTTCTACCTGGTGTATAATGAATATTCATTCTCCACAAACACTCAGTTGTTTCCTACTTTTAGTACTTTGTCTTTCTCCCAAAGTTTTGTCAGAATCAACTCCTTCTCCTAGCAGAATTGCATCTTTAGTCTTAAAGTTCTAGGTTGCTTTCTCATAGATAGATTTGGAGCATACACATGATGTGCCCTTTCAATTAATAACTATTGTGGAATACCAGTCCAGTTGATTATTTGTTGTTTCATAAAATGATTACAGTCTGTTCCAGCTTCTCTGAAATGGCAGAAAATCTCAGGTGTTCCTTACATGCCCTGTCTTCTAATTCTGTTATTTTTGAAACATCTCTTCTTGAGCCATCTCATATTCAGCCAACTTTTTTTTTCATTTTGACCTCTGATTTTTGCAGCCTTATCAACTTATCTGAGTATCTGTTTAAAGCTTCTTCCATTTTTTCCAGCCTTTTGTTGTTTTAGTTGATATACTCCATCAGTGTTTCGTTTAATCAGGTCTGTATGCAGTTGCCGTATACTTTCTAGGTTACTGGAAGTCATGTCTGCAGCTTGCACTGTATTTTGCTTAACAGCTGCAGTACCTTTCACAATCAGTGTTTTTTCTTTACCTATTGTAACTGATTTTCTTTCAGGTTCTCTGTATTTCTTTTTTCCCGACTTACAGGCAGTGCACTTAGTAGCCAGTTACTGAACTTTACCCAGAAATACAAATCCACTGGCTTTCTGTGATCAGTTTGTTTTCATACTGGGAGAGCTAGAATTAAACTGTAATTTAATGTGCAGTCGTCTTGGAAGGGAACTAAACGGGTTTATTTCTGAGCCATTACCTCTAGCTGTTAAAATGGTCTTGTGGGGCTGTGTGTTGTCCCTTCTCCTGTATGGGTATTCTGTGTTACAGCACCAGAACCCTCACCATAGATTGTGCAGTTTGGGGGCGAGCATGAGGAGGTGGAGGCTGAAAACTGGACAAAAATGATACAGACAGCTTGATGCCCTGCCACGAGAGGAGTCCATAGGTTGCAGTGCTATGAAGGGACCTCATTGGCATTGTAGATGCTCTTGCCGGTCTTTAATTAGAGATACATAATACAGTTGTGGATGCTTTTTCTGGGCTGTTGCCCTATAGCCTGAAAGAGAAGTCGGGCATCCTGTTGTGGATCTTGCACAATTTAGGCATATGTACACCTGGAGAACCATGGGAGTAAGGTACATCTGATCCTGGTGTACGTGACAACAATATGCCTTTGAACATTTTACTACAGTGCCTTTTTTCTTTCTTGCCATTGTCTGTCTGTTCATGTTTTACTGCTCTGCTGTGGTGTGAGTTGCATATTTTGCTGTGCTATGCTGTAGGTTGAGCCATAGATGCACACACATTGCAGTGGTTGATGTGAGCATGAGCAGCTGTGTTCTGAACATAGTACTTGTAATAGGGCATGTTAATTATAAGTGCATGCTTTGCTTTGTGAGGATCAAGTGTCGGATCACGTGTGTCAGACGTACACTTAGCCTTACTGTGTCGGGGGGGGCATAGATACCTGCCTATTTGTTTGGCTGTTGAGAATATGTAAAGCAGTTGTACAGCTGACTTTATATTTTTCATTGCACATTTGTCATGCATCATGCTTTGCCTTGCTGTCAAGGGCAGAGATTCCTGCATATTTGTTTTACTGTAGGTTTTTGATACCAGAGCAAGTACTTTATCTGACACTGCACTTTTCTGATACATGCTTGCTTTACCTTGCTGTTGGGGTCATACATGGCCACTTCACATTTGTTTTACTGGTGTGGATTTCGCTCTGTGCAGATGGTGTTCATGTCATTTTATCATAGTGTGGCATGTTTCATATTCCATTTTTAATGCTTGCATTATCTATTCAGGTAGCTGTCTGATTCCCAAGTACTTCTAAACCCCAAAAACATCCTGGCTTACCCTGTTCACACCAGAACAATTCCCTACCAGAAATTCCTCCTAATTCTTATCTTTGCAGACAACATAAAAACTGAATTCATAACCCACACTAAACTACTGTGTGTAATAATGGATGACTGTGTGAAATTTGACTACCATGTAAAAAATGTAGTTACAAAAGAAATAAAACTCTTCAAAAAATTAGCACCCTCTACAGGATAAAACCTTGCCTAACGGGTAATTCTGTAAAATGCATTGCTTGAACTTCCCTTCTTCCTACTATCTTGTATGCAGCTCCTATTCCCAGTAATCTTCAGGCAGTCCTGGCCAATCTCCTCGAGCAGTGCTACAACAAAATAGCGAAACTGGCCTCTAATGTGACACAAATCTCATCACTATGTAGTACTAGAGCAGCTGCACATGCTAGAACTGACTTCCTCCCTCTTGCCCTTACCTCATGTGAAATATTTCAAGTCTGAATTAAAATGCCACCTAATAAACACATGGCTATTCCTGCTCCATCTCCTGGCTTGACAGATATTCCTCTTCATCCATACAGTGTATTCTGAGCTATGCTATTCCTCACTTCATCTAAGAACACTATACTGATATGTTATATCTAGAGCCTGTCTCTATCATCCTTTCTCTCTAAACCACTTACTGTCCCCTCTTCTTCCTGTTAAAACGGGTGTTCCACAAGACTCCATTCTTGGGCCCCTTCTTTTTAACATCTTTACCAACCTTCTCTACTCTTCCACTTACTGTCCTCTCCCCTTTCCTTACAACTTCGTACTCTCCTCCTCACGTCCCCCCTTATTTTTATTGCACACTCCTGTTCCCCTGCTAAATTGCTTATACTTACTGTAATTTTGCTTTTCTGCATTTGTACATGTATTATACTTGGAGCTAATCTCCCCATACCTGTGCTGCAAAGGGACAACTTCTGCCCAGATGGACAAATCCAGTAAACAAATGCTAGTAAACTAAATTATGGCTGTATAAATGGATACATGGTAGTCACTTTGAAGTAATTCCTGGACAGGAAGAGTAAGTAAGTAGAGGGGGAGAAAGCTGAGAGCCATTTGAGTGACTGGAGTCTATCGGAGAGAGAGCTGTTAAACCAAGATATGGTAGATGAAGAGAAGTGTAATTTGCTAGTTTAAGGAGAAGTTTATGAGAGACTGTATCAAAGGCTTTAGAGAGGTCAATGAAGAGACAGGAAATAAGTCTGTTACTGTCTCTAGCTAGTGATACAGAGTTTAGGAAAGACATGAGAGCTGTAGTAGTGCTGTGCATGGGACGAAAGCCATGTTGGGTAGGTGTGAGTAGATTTTCTTGCAGAAGGTAGTGTAAGATTTGATTGTGTATACATTTTTCCAGAATTTTGGAGAGTGGTGAGAGTATGGCTATGGGTCTAAAATTAGTTATATCTGTAGAGTTTCTTCCTTTGTGTATTGGAAGGGTGTACAATTGCTTCCAGATGGAAGGGACTGTGGATTCCTTAACAGAGCAGTTTATTAGAATAGAAACTGGGAAAGCAAGAACATCAGCAGCAACCTGAAGGAATATGGAGGGAATGTTGTCTTCGGATGTGGAGCAAGGTTTTAATTTAAACAGTTTTAATATAGTTAATGGAGACCGGCTTGAGGGAGAAGGTAGTGGTAGGGTTACTACTGATGGAAGAGTTTGAGCTATTAGGTCTATTATTGTTGGTGGGATGGTTTGTGTCTTGATTTAATCATTTGGATATTGAGTCTATAAAGTAGTTGTTAAATATGGAGGCAGTTTCCTCATGTGTTTTGTCAGGATGAGGGTTAGGGGAGGCTTGCGTACTTGGGTGCAGTATTTGATTTACAGAGTGCCAGAACATTTTAGGGTTGGATTAAAGGTAGAAGATGGATTATTATAGAAGTTTTTCTTATCTTTATTTATGTGACTTTTGGCAAGATTTCCAAGTTCTTTATATTTCTGGAGGTCTGGTTAATGTTTAGTTTTAGTCCAAATTTTCCATGCTCTATTTTTTAGTAGTGCACATGTGTTTACGGTCAGCCATGGGGCTATGTTAGACTTTATGCGGACTGTTCTAAGGGGTGCCACAGAATTTAAAATACTAAGGAAAGGAGAGTTAAAAAAGTGGACAGCTTCATCCAAAGGGAGTAGTTTTAAGGGATTCCAGTTCACTTTTGATAGTAAAGATTTGAAAGCTTCAGGATTAAAATGTGTTAGTTGTCGGTGATTGATAAACCTTTGAGGTTTAGCTTGATGGGATGTGTATCTTAGTATTTTTACTGGACAATGATCACTTAGGAAATTTGGCAGCGTTTCAGGGTTATGGTATTTGGAAGGGTGAGAGACAAGAATCCAGTCAAGGATAGATGAGGCTGTATGGGAGTAACTGAAATAAGTAGGATCAGACATGAGTTGAGTAAAGCCATAGAGATTAAGGTGTTGTGAGGAGTTTTGAGAGGAGAGAGATAGCCAGTTAATGTTGACATCCCCAAGAATGATAGCTTCATTTGGGATGTGCTGGGAGATATGAGCAAGCATATTTTCCAGTAGTGGGATATTATCACCTGGTGGAATGCAAATTGCTACAATGGTGATAGTGGAATGGCTATTGATATTTAGGATTACAGATAAAATTTCAGCTGGGGAGAAGGCTTGGGATGTAAAAGTAGAGTTAGAAATGGTAAGGAGGTTAGATTGTAGGATAGCAACGCCTCCACTTTTCCTTTTTGGTCAATCTAGACGGTGTATGCTATAGCCAGAGGGCAAGATCTCTATGTCTTGGTGTTACGATTTCAACTAGGTTTCAGTCAGAACAAGGATATCAGGAGTATGGTGGGAGATTCAAGCATATAGTTCACTTACTTTGTTCAGAATACTCCTAGTGTTTATTGAATAGAAGGAAAGATGTTTGTTTGGGAGATTAACTTTGGGGGTTAGGAGGGCTAGCAGTGGAGTGTGTTGGACCAGGGTTGGGATGAATGTCTCCAGCTATCTTGCCAGAACAGCAAAACTAACCCTTTCAAATGCCTGTCTCTTACCCACTTTACTTTATAGCTCCCAAATTCTCACCAGCCTCAACACTGGACTACTAAACAAGTTAGAAATAACTTATAACATGATTGCCAGATTTGCTGCCCAAAATTCTTACAAATCCCATCACTGTCTCTCACCAAAAGAACTAAATTGACTAGAATTACTTAACCTGCTTCATTCCATTCTCTACAAAAACAATCTTTCTGTCCAATTATCTCATCTCTAATCTCTCATTACCTACCCACTAGGTTACTCTGCAGTTCTGAACAAGGCCTACTAAAAATATACAACCCAAGGACCAAAGTGGGTCACCTAGTCTATAGCTTTAACCCTTCCAAGGCCTGGAATAGCCTACTGCTAGATATAAGATCCCTTGAACATCCCAATCAATTCAAAACCACTACAAAAAAATACCTTCATGAAAAATGGACTTGCCAATGTAATTATCCCCCGTAAACGCTCCCCTATAACCTTCTACTTCTCTTCTCTCTTCCTTCCCTTAAATTAACAAACCTACTACTTTATCCTCTCCTCTTGGTATATCACTGTACAAACGTAACTAGTAAAATATTTCAGCTATGTAACTATTGCACTATTATGTATATAATTTGTAATTATGAATGTATCCCTCTGTTGAATGTATTTCTAGGTATTTCATTTGCTACAGTTAAATGTATGACACTGTAATATAATAATCTGTGGTACTTTAATGCAGTAATCTGTGGTACTTTAATGCAGTAATATGTGGTACTGATGAATGTATTTCTATATGTACTTAATATATAAAATTTCTATTTTCTGTTGGAGCTTTTCTCCTCGGGCCTCCGCTGAAAGTGGGCATTTGTAGCCCATTCGGACAAAACCCAGTCAATAAATAAAAATACTTCACTTTTACAATATACTGAGTGTAGTAGCTTTTATTGATATGATCCGCTTCTTTGCTATACTATGTTGAAGTTTTAAGCTGCAAGGATACCAGAGTCAGATGTTGCAAGTATCACAACCACTATTCAGTTTGGTAGACTTTTGATGATTCCCTGTTTGCAAGATTCTGTTCCGCTTAGATTTGCCAAGTTATTCACTATGTAGCAGTGTATTGCTTCTATAGTGGTGGCTTTCAGCAATGCTTCAGAAAACATTTGGAAGCCGATTCTTGGCATGGATGTTCTGTTTTAGGACAGTTTGTAATGTTCCTCACACTGAAAATTGCAGTCCTCAAAATACCTTTTCCCAAGATGGTAGAAACCAAGAATTTTTACAGTTGAACACTCCCCTCCAGCATGTGGGACCTTTGCCCCCACTCCTTGGGTGTAACATTGCAAACGAACCAACACAGGAGTTATGGCTTGTCCCTCTTGAATGAGGATGCAACAGGTTCCCCTGTTTTCCTTTCATTTCATATCCAGGATTTTGTTCTGCAGGACTCTAGATTTGTGTATGTTTTTTAAGAACTGCAAAAGAAAAAGAATGTTTCTGTGCAAGCTAATAAAAGCAAAATAAACCAGGAGCCAGAGCTCACTTAGTGTGCCAGCTGTAAAGCAAGTTAAACACCTTCACGACCATTTCCAATAAAATAGAATTCTGAACCACTTCATGTAGTGCCAAAGAGTTTACTAATATGAGCATAAGGTTAAGCGCTTTCATCCATAACATAAACAGACTTTATCAGAACCATATTTCCCACTGATTTTATCATTTAAATATAAAATTAACATAGTGTGACTTAAAGGACATTTATCTTAAAGGAACAGTAGTATGTAAAACTCACCAAAGCAACGTATACCCTTTTCAACAAGAGCTTTTTGAATTAAAATGGTATGTTGAATTGGTATTTCTTGTATAGTAAAAAATGCAAAAGCAATGCAAACATTGCAGTGTAAAGATCGCAAAGTGTGCCCAATAACTTTCAGTAAGACTTCTACCAATAAACCAAAACTTGAAAAATTATTATTAAATTATAATTATTGTATACATATACAAGATAAATAATTTAGACAAGTAAAATAAAACCAGTCAACCTATTAAGATCTATTATCTCCTCGCTCTTAATTTCAACCAAGGGACTATGGAAATATGTTCTTTTAATCTTGGTGGATGAGAAGCATCTAAACTCAGTTGTAAAATAAGTTCTCTAGTTTCCAGTGTATTTTCACAATCACCTCCCTACTCATTGGGTGTAACCACTTCTAAAATTCCAAAGCACAATCTTTTATAACACGTACACATCAATGTGTGTTTAAAAAGGGAACTACATAGAAATTTGTATATCCAGAACATATACCTATATACACCACATCTTTAGTGGAACAATTTCCCTTTACTAGATTTATTCTTTGGTTCAACAATACAACAGTATCTTCACCCATTGTAAATGGTCCTTGATTACATGCCCCAAAACTATGGGTGCCAACTGTAAATTTATACTTATTTATCTTTTCTTACTGTTCCAAAATACATTTAAGATTCTTCCCTGTTTAAGTAAAAAGTGGTTTCTCCCCTACCACGTTAAATAAGTCGAGATCAATTTTAAACATTTTCCAATTGTTTGTAAATGTCTTTTAATCTCTTGTACAAAAGTGCCATATGTAATAACTTATGAGGTATGTAAGTTCTCATAATGTTTGGCACCACTTAATGAACCCCCTTCACCTCTCATTTCTGAACCAAGTAGGTGGTAATGTTTTTTGTTTTTTTTTACCTCCGCCTTCTGTGATCTCCTGCCTTGCTGAGTGAAGAACTTCATGTGGTGCCCCCTGTTTGTGGGTCATCTCTGTTATCTTTTCACATTTAGTTACAAAAAACTCAAAACTGGAATACATTCTGGCTGCCCTAACCATTTGTCCCTTTATTACACTTTTTTTTTTTTTACACGGGTGTGGGTGGCAGCTCCTGTAATATAAGTAAATGTTTGAAAGTGTCTCCTTTCTATAAGTAATAGATTCAAATCTCATCAGTTTTGTGTATTTAGAAATATTGAGGTCTAGAAAGTTTACTTCATTTCCTTTCTGGTGGGTAAATCTCAAAAAATGCAGTTGTTATTCAAAACTGTCAGATTCAAGTATTCTGCCTTCTGCACCCACCCAGAGGAGGAATAACTCATCCAGGCTAGATCCAAAGAACAAAAGCAAAATTTTTTCATGATGCCCCCCGCCCAGGTAAATCACAGGAGGTGGAGACAAACAGGCAGGGGAAATGGAAAAGGCACTACAAGAAGAAACTAAGTTTAAAATCATACAATGAACATTAAGTATGAAGGTGAAGATACCACTATACACACACACACACACACACACACACACACACACACACACACACACACACACTGGAGAGATGGAGGTATGCTTTAGAGAGAAGAGGAATGAAGGTCAGCAGGACTAAGACAGAATATATGTGTGTGAATGAGAGGGAGGATAGAGGAATGGTGAAGATGCAAGGAGTAGAGGTGGTGAAGGTGGATGAGTTTAAATACTTGGGATCAATAGTTCAGAGTAACGGTCAGTGTGGAAGAGAGGTGAAGAAGAGAGTACAGGCAGGATGGAGTGGGTGGAGAAGAGTGTCAAGAGTGATTTATGACAGACAAGCGTGAAAGGGAAGGTCTACAAGAGGGGTAGTAAGACCAGCTATGTTATATGGGTTGGAGACAGTGTCACTGACAAGTTTTTGAGCTGGATGTGGCAGAGTTAAAGATGTTAAAATTTGCACTGGATGTGACTAGGGTGGACAGGATTAGGAATAAGTATATTAGAGGGTCAGCCCAGGTTGGAAGATTTGGAGACAAAGCCAGAGAGGCAAGATTACGTTGGTTTGGACATGTGCTGAGGAGGGATGCTGAGTATATTGGGAAAAAGATGCTAAGGATGAAGCTACCAGGTAACAGGAAAAGAGGAAGGCCTTAAGATAAGGTTTATGGATGTGGTGAGAAATGGCATGCAGGTGGTTGGTGTGACAGAGCAAGATGCAGAGGACAGGAAGAAATGGAAACAGATGATCTGCTGTAGCGACCCCTAATGTTAACAGCCGAAAGAAGATGATGTAACTGAATGTAAAAAGATGATTGAGATGACTCTGTAACGAGGGTATCCATGTGAATGCCTTCACTCGAGTCATGGAAGGCTGGGGTAAAACATATCCCCTAATTGGTTCAGAACTATGAAGTCAGGGGGGTTCACTGAGTGGTGCCAAACATTATGAGAACTTGCATACCTTATTAAGTATGGCATTTTTGTACAAGAGATTAAAGATGTCATTATGAACAATTGGAACATGTTTAAAATTGATCCTGACTTATTTAACTTGGTTGGGGAGAAGCCACTTTTTAGATACAAAATAGGGAACATTTTTAAATGTATTTTGGAACGGTAAGAAAAGTTAAATAAGTATAAATTTACAGTTGGTACCAGTAGCTGTGGGGCATGTAATCAGTGACCATTTATACTGGGTGAAGATACTGTTGTATTGCTGGACCAAAGACTAAATCCTAGTGAGGGGAAATTGTTCTACTAAAGAGGTGTATGTAGCTGCATGTTCTGGATATACAAGTTTCTGTGTAGGTAAAACAGAGTCCTGCGTAGATGTATGTACGAATATGACTATATTATGAGGAAAATTTTGAATAGTTCCCCTTTTAAACGCACATTGATGTGTACATGTTATAAAAGATTCTGCTTTGGAAGTTTGGAAGTGGTTACACCCAATGAGTGGGGAAGTGATTGAGAAAATAGACTGGAAAATAGAGAACTTATTTGGCAACTGAGTTTAGGTACTTCTAATCCACCAGGATTAAATGAACATATTTCTGTAGTCCCTTGGTTGAAATTAAGAGCAAGGAGGTAGTAGAATTTTAATAGGTTGAATGGTTTTATTTTTATTGTGACTTATTCTTGTCTAACTTGTTTATCTTGTATATACATATAATTATAAATTTTTGGTAACTATAATTTTTCAGGTTTTGATTTATTGGTAGGAGTCTTACTTAATATTATTGGCTTCCATTTCTGTAATCTTTACACTGCAATGTTTACATTATTTATTTTTTTCATTTTTACTATATAAGAAATACCAGTTCAACATAGTACTGTTGAAAAAGCCGCGGTGGTGCAACGGTAGCATTGTCGCCTCACAGCAAGAGGTTCTCCTGTTCAATTCTCGGCTGGAGCACCTTCTGTGTGGAGTCGCATGTCCTCCCCGTGGTCGAATGGCGTTCGAAAGACATGCGTGAATGGGCGTGCTTTCGTTGAAGGCTGGGCATCGGGTTGGCACCTCTGCACCATAAAAATCGACTACCAATCATTAGCGGACCAGAGTTCCGCTGTGGCGACCCCTAACCGGGAAAAGCCAAAAGAAAAACAACTGTATTAATTGAAAAGTTCTTGTTGAAAATATATATGTTGCTTTAGTGAGTTTTACATATTGTTGTTCCTTTAAGATAAATGTCCTTTAAGTCACGACTGTTAATTTTATATATAAATGAGAAAATCAGTGGGAATTATGATTGTGATGAAGTCCGTTTATGTTATGGGTGAAAGTGCTTAACCTTATAATAATAGTATTAGTAAATTCTTTGGTACTACATGAAGTGGTTCAAATTCTGTTTTATTGGAAGTGGTCATGAAGGTTCTATGGTCGGTACACTATGTGAACTGTGGTTCCTGGTTTATTTTGTATATTTTTATAACTCAAACTTGCAGTAATAAACAATGTGTGTGTAGGATAACAGTATTTCGTAAGCGTATGTTCATCATCTTTATTCATCAATGTCATTCTCTTTTAAGACACAACATGCATCTGATCTGTTCTGCTTATTTTAGTAAGTCATCTAGGCATAACTTAGTGCTGTTATGAGTCTACCCAAATGATATAGAGCTGTTGCAATTACCCTCCTGAGTTATTTAAGGGGGGGGTTTATAGAAGCTACTCTTCTCTTTCCCTGTTGGAGAATTGTCTATAGTTAGTTTTTTTATCCATTTACGGTATTGCAAAAAAAAAAAAAAAAACTTTTTAAATGATTACTTGTATTTTCATGTTTAGTGTTAGATTGCCGTCTTGTTAGTATACCTCTACTGCATCAGTAGATTACTTAGATATCTATCTTTACATATTTCTGTATTATTGTTGGAGAGCACTGGACTTTGCTTGCCTGATGCATTTGTTCTTTAACTCTTGTTCTTGTGCTATAGTTTTATTTTTTGGATAACTGCTCATTTATTGATATTTGCTTAAGCAATCCTGTGTACAAATTTACAGAATTGTTCTAGGTGTTCTTCACCATCTGTTTAAAGTACTTGCTAGCACTGGAATACGTTTGTCACAAGTTCACTTCCTTGCAGAGTTACAGGCATGAAGGACCAGAGTTATTGAAGAACAATGTTAGATGCATAAGGGAGCTGCACACTGTCTGTGTAAGTAAAATACCATGATTGATATAGGACTACTTGGAAAAAGTCCAGTTGAGAAAGTATACACAGAAGCAAAGTTAACCCAGATCTTCATGATTTATTGTCAATGGTCAACTTTCTTTGAAAATCTGCCGTCATGCTACCTTACACAGCTGTGCTTTTGTTCTCTGTAATTTTTTTCAGTGAAGGAGAACATGTCTTGACTGGAATGTATATTCACTGAATTTTCCACAGGGCAGAGAAAAGCAGGCAATTTTTCAGTGCCTCTTGTAAGCCTAGGTTAAGTTTCTGTTTTGTCAATGTTTACCACTTCTGTTTTGTGGAAAAACTCAAAACTGCAGGGCTTAAATCTGCAAGCCGTACCTACTTTTCTGTATGAAAATGTATGCTTGGCAGTAACACTGAGTGGTGGTGTTAGTGAAGTTTGTACACTACTTTTTGAAAGTATCTGTGCAAATAGCCACATGGAGTACGCACTCAATTTTGTGAAGCATTGTGCCATGTATGTGCATGTGTGATGCTAACAGTATTTTACTGTTGCAATGATGACAACCTAGGATTTCCTTGCTGTTAAAGCCCTTGGCAGTCCAAATACCAGAGACTTTTTCTAATCCTCTAGGGCCAGTGGGCGCCCTCTTCCAAAAGCCAAGTTGCCCAAGTATGACAGTAGCTGACTGACATAATGTTTTCAGTTCTTTCTTGCCATTGGAGCCTGAAGCATCCAATGTATAGAGTATATCACGTGGCCCTTGCTGGAGAATTCCAATGCGGAGTGCCCCATTGGGGAATTATTCCTTTCTTTCTATGCATTACTATATTAGATGTTCTCAAAAGAGAAATAATTGTCCTGAGTGTGGAAAGCAAATTCCACATTGGAATTTCCATACTCTGTTTTTACATGGGCTTGGGAGCACAACATACCCAATTGTCCCCACTTTGTTCATATTAATAGTTGCACTGTTGAATGTAAAGCTGAGTTGTTGTTGGATTTTCAGAGAAGGAATGGAGGGAGGGGTTCAGAGGCATTCACACAGTATGGCTTCCTCTGGTCACGCCGACTCCAGCTCTTTTCATAAATGAAGGGAGAAGCATCCCATGCATGATAGAGGAGCTGACGACAACCATTTGCCATCCGCCAGTCTACCCAGACTCGTGATTGTCGAAGAAGAGATGCCTTCACAAGTCTGCTGTAATGACCAAGCATGTGGTTGAGACCTTTACCAAGGCCCTTTTGGAGTGTGATATTCCAGCAGCTCCCTTCATGTCCACACAGATTTTTTTTCTGTCTGTAGCATCAATTGCAATCTCCAATTCTCATTCTGCATTTAACATTGTTACATTTCACACACTGTCCAAAACTAGGAGCTAAAACTAAACTGTTCTCCTTTTCTTTCAAAAAAATAAATCAGTTTACTACAGAAGATCTGCAGCTTCACTGTAAAGATAGCACTTTTATGCAAGGGCTATTGTCAAGGTATCCTTTTTGTTAATGACATAAGTAATGCTTTAACAACAATACAAGATGCAAACATCTACCCAGATGAAAGAGGTTTGCTGTTCAGGAGAGTAGTCTCCAGAATATCATAAGTTATAGTACATAAATCATTCCTTACTTTTGTTTTCATGTCGAAGGATGGATGGAATTTGCTTACCAACTTCTCACAGTGATCTGATCAGCTGCAGTGTCAGTGCTGCCGTTTATAGTATGAGAAGCTTTACACCCAGAATAAATTGTAAGACTTTGGCCCTAGGGCATAAGGGTGAATAAAAATGAGTTCACTGGATGTCCATTTTTTCATTGTTGGCAAATGTTTCAGCAGTAGACATTATTGCATACCGGGTACTTTTTGTAAACTGGTAGTTGTATTTTCATGCCTGTCTGTAGTCATTTGTTTGATGCAACTCCTGTAAAGTGAATCAGATTAATTCATAGAGTGTTTTTTCTGAATCAATATAATTGCATTTTGGTATTGTTACAGGTGCACTGAAATCGTATTTAAGAGAATTACCCGAACCTTTAATGACTTACCATCTCTATGAAGACTGGATCCAAGCTTCATTGTGAGCATGCATTAACATTCAAAAATATAATAGATTGTTATTGAGCATAATGCATTATCAGCTTACAAGAGAATGTGCATTATTTCTGGATATGTAATCAGTGTATTGTAGCAAAGGGAATACTGTGAATGGGCATATAGTAGCATTGCTAGCTGCATGTTATGGAGAGTTGGAGCCCTGATTGCAGCAGTGACACCCTGGCTTTATTTAATAAGCATTTGCTGTGGTGGAGTTGGCCAGAGGCTATCTGCACTTCTTGACTCATTTGGCAGTTCCTGGCAGTGCATCAGTAAAACAATGGATGATGTGATCTTGCTAAATAATGTGGAAACACAGTAGATGGAGACGCACTGTGGAAGATCATAACATAGGTGTGAAGTATTGCAGGCCATGCTTCAGCAGAGCAGCCATCTTTGACCCAGGACAAGGGGTGTAAGTTATGAAATGCCTCAGAACCATAGAATAATTTTACCAGTAGGATGAAGGAAGAATGAGGCTGCTGTTTGCATTGAAAGGAGGACAAAATTATATAATAAAAAGTGATAGTCGTGTTCATTATACGGTGGTATTGGTAGTTATGGTATATATGCACAAATGCAATGCAGTGCTTGTTCAGCTTGAATAGAATACATTATGGTACTTGGATTTATATGAAGTCCTGAAAGATTTTTAGGCTAGTTTCATTAAGTAACACGAAGCACTGAGGTTTCCCAAAATGCATCATAGCTGTTCAGCTTAACATCTGAACACACTAGCAAAAGTCATTTAAGGTAGTTGACTCTCTCTAATTTGTTACCTGTTACGTATTTCCTCCTTGGCATTCTGTCTGCTTATTTGAGCATTACTGACAATGCTCTCTAGTCTTATTCTTTTCTTCCCGTGGATAGTTATCTTTTTTGGGGGGGTTATTGCATTTATTATGTTTCTGTATTTTAGAATCATGTCTTTCCTTATTTACTGAGATCATATGTTTGTCATATTAAGGCACAGTCATCACTGCTACTATGATTATTTGCTGCATTTCAACCAGGGCACCCGGAGACTATCAGAAAGCCTGTATAAAATGTGTCCTGTCATGCAAAACACTTTAAAAAAAATGCAGCTAAAAAAAAACAATTTAGCCAGCAGTAACTTGCAGTGAATCCTAAGCAAATTAACTTGTAATTGTCTTAAACTGAGGTGGTATGAAGATTCCTGCTTCTGTGCATGTGTACATAGAAATGTACTTTAAATAAACTGCCAAAACATTAGTTTTTAAAAACTTTTTAAGTTCTTCTTCATTATACATATCCATCTACAAAATAACACAAGCTGTAAAATATATGGTCTTCCATTTAGGTATCCCCTACCAAGGGTGGCCCAACATCTGGCCAGTATACCAAAGCCTTTAGGTTGCTTTAAGGTACTGTCATAGGGTAGAGCATAAAGGTGGCATCCGGACGTACCATCCTCAGAACTTCTTTGCTGCCAGTCTGAACTCCATCACTTGATCATTGGTCTGATCACCCGTTGTGATTGCTGGTTCACCAAGCTGTTTCAGATGAGTGCCCCATTGGGGTTTTTGTATCTTGCCTTTTCTTTGTGTTGCTTGTGGGGTTTCATGTCATCCAAAAAGAGTAAATGCTAGTATGGGAGACAGATTCTCCATAAAGAAAGTCACAAGCAATGCTTGTTTTGTCTTTGCAGTTCCTGCGACCGTACATCCTGTTCAGTTTGTCAGGCTTTTGTTCCTAAGACCCTCTGTAGTCTGCTATCTTCTTTGGCCTTGTATCTAAAGAATCAACGTGTTAAGCTTTTAGCTAAAGACACAATGGAATGAACTTCCTACTCCAAGGGTCAGCCATCTGTGAAGAAGGCCAAGAAATCTAGGCTAGATTCTTCTGCTCTTCAGCCTCCGCCGGACGTCTCTCCCAAGGCAAGTGAAAGCCTGGAGGATCGCCCGGCTCCACTGTTGGTTTCTTCTGCCACAACCGTTTGAGGCCAGTATGGATCCAACCTTAAGCCCATCCTTGGAGGCCTTGCATACATCCACTTTGGAAGTTCAGGGGAATGCACCTGATTATTTCTGAGGGGGCTAGGGATGTTCCTCAAATTTTGGTCAGAGAAGAAGTCTTGACTCCTATTATTGAATGCCATCCGATGTCTGAGCCTTCTAAGTTCTATAAGGTGGACATCCCCTTGAAGTAAAAGCAGAAGACTAAACATATCTCTCCAGCTATTATGGATCCACAGAATGAATGGCAAAATTTCACTTGGGTTTGCTTAATGCTTTGATGGCTCTGAAACCTTCTCAGGGAGCTTCTGTTCCAGCTCCCCCTTAGTCATCTACTCCCCTTAAAAGACCTAGGGAGCAGGATCCCTCTGAGAAGGAGGTGCATTCAGATGAGGAATCCCTTGCTTACTCATCTCAGATTCCCTTTCCTTTCGAATACGAGTATGAGAAACAGGAATTTACTAGTCCTGACACTCCTCTCAAGGAAATTTCTTTTGCGGACACAATCTCTAGGATGATGGCATTTTTTTAAATGAGTTTTTACCAAGATTTCTGAGGAGCAGAAGAGGTTTTATGAGCTCCTGCAAATGGATTATCCTAGACCTTCTTTTCCTCTTGTTTTGGCTGTTTTGTTGAATGTCTTTTCTACAGCTTCTAAGGCTCCTGATTCCCAGCCCCCAGGTTTTATAGGGTGCCTGAGGACTGTAAATTTCTATATGGGTGTCCTCCTGCAAACCCTTCTGTGCTGCCTGTGGTGTCTGACAAGCCATCTAAGTTATTGCTTTCTATTATGTTACTTCCTTCTGATAACACATAACTATGTAAAGGCCAGATAGGAAGGTTTGTATCTCTGGTACCTTGGCTTTTAGGGCTGAAAGTTATCCAACCCATATGTCCAAGTTCATTTTGGTCTTTCTTTCCCACACTTGTCAGGTAGCTTCTGATCTTTGAGACTGAAGGGAAGACTTCTGCTCTTTCTCTGTTAGTGACTTACTTCTTCCCACGTGGCTTGCCGTTCTGTTAAGTGTAGTTATGATGCAGCAGATGCTCCTTCTAGGGCTGCTGCCTTTGGTTCTGTGATTAGGAGATATTCTTGGCTTCAGCTTCTACCTTTGCCTGATATTAAGGCTAAGTTAATGGATGCTCCTCTGGACAACAGAGACTTGTTTGGTGAAGCTGGTGCTGATTTGTTTGTCTCTACAGGATAAGGCCAAAGCCTTGCAGGAACTTAAGAATACTTTTGTTTTTTTTGTGCCTAAATTTCAGAGAAATGATCCTAATAAGCCAGCCTTTGTTCGCCGGCAGTCTTGCCCCCCCCCCCTCCAAGGGTAAGAAGGGTGGGAAGCAGGCCCCTCTTGCTAAAGCTACCCAGAAATCTCCTTTTCCTGACAAACCAGATGCTGTTAAACTATCCAGTTTGTCTCAGCCACATTCCTCTTTCTCTTTGTCTCTTTCTCTTTGTTTGGTTAAAGATTAATCAGGACTCCTGGGTTCTGCCCATTATCCACCCTGGGGTACTCTATGGTCTGGAAATCACTTCCCTTTTTATGGGAACTCCTCAGCCCCCTCAAGAGCAGTTGTCCTTCTTCCCAGGGGTGTTTTGGGATCTCTTGACTTGGGGAAACTATTCTGAAAATTCTAGTTTCTCAAAGGGGGATGAGGTTTCACTCCAGCATGTCTTTAGTGCCCAGGAAAGAGGTCACTTGGAGACCTATTCTGGATCTCTCTCATCTAAACACCTTCCTAAAGGTCCCCTGTTTCTACACATTGTCCTTTCAGAGCTTGTTCCCTCTTCTGCTTCCTCAGGCTTATATGGCTTCTCTGGACCTCAAAGATGCTTATCTTCATATCCTATTCCATCCCCTTTTCAGGAAGCTTTTACATTTCTCTGTTGCTTTCTGGCATTTTCAGTTCTCTGCTTTGCCCTTTAGTCTTTATACTGCCTCAGAGGTATTCACCAAATGCCTCCCTCCTATGATTGCTTTTTGCAAGCTAAGGAGAGGATCCAAGTCTTTCCTTACTTGGATAACCTCCTGTTCCAGACATCCTCTCCAGAGACCTTGTTGCAAAATCTTCATTTTGCCATTTCCCTTCTGCAGAGCCTGGGGTACACTATAAATTTCAAAAAATCCTTTCTGACTCCTCAGGATTGTGTCTTTCTGGGGTGCAGGATCCAGATTGTTCCTATGCTGGCATCCCTGCCTCCTCCCAAGGCCCTAACTTTCATTTCCTTTTTTCTGTCCCTTCTTCCTCTGGCAGCCAGGGAATTTCTGAGAGTTCTGTGGTTTGTGGCTTCCACCATTCCTATGCTCCCTTTTGCCAAACTCCACATGAGAAAACTTCAATGGTTTCTAAAGTTAATTTGGCTTCAGCATTCTCATCCCCTCTAGTTTTCAGTTCCTCCTCTTCCATGTCTCAAGCAGGAACTTCACTGGTGGATTCAGCAGTTGACTGTCAGTGCAGGGCTCTCCTTTCATCCACCACTTCCCTCACAGGAGCTGTTCACTTTAACTTCAGATGTGGGATGGGGAACAGCATTCGGCTTCCTAAAGGTGCAGGGAGTCTGGTCACATCTTACAACAGAAAGAGCACATCATTGTCAGAGATGAGGGCTCTTCTGCTGGCTCTTCACACCTTTCATCCTGTCTTTTCCATAGGACCTGTCAAGTTGTTTAAAGACAATACCACAGTGATGTGGTTTGTCAACAAACGAGGGGGACAAGGCCTTATTTTCTTTGCCAGTTAGACTTCCTAGGTGGGAATTAACTAGCCAGTATGAAGTGACACCTCAGGCAGTCTGCATTCCCTCAGATCAAAACATTGTGGCAAATTCTCTGAGCAGGTCCATAACTCCGTCTCATGAACGGATGATTCACAGGTATGTGTTTTGGGGCATCGTCCACCAGTGGGATATTCCTCAAATAGATCTCTTTGCATCCCCTCTGAACAGAAAATTTCCTCTATTTTGTGACAGTCCCTGGGCCTGTGGTTTGTTAGGAGGACACCCTCTCTCTGACTTTCCTCCCCTTCCCCTCATTCCAAAAGTCCTGTTCAGAATTCAACAGGAAGCTCCCAAAATCTTGTTGGTGACTCCTTTTTGGCTGAAATATCATTGGTTTCTTCCTCTTCAGCGTTTAGCCAAGGGCAGTCATCACAAGCTACCTCACAGGGTGGACCTATTCACATAAGACAAGGGATCTCTCATCCATCCTCACCTGTCAACTCTTAAGCTGACATTGTGGGTGATAGGATTTTGATTCCTCATGGACATCTTTTTTCTGAGGGCATGCTTTGGGTCCTGCAAGAGACCAGAAAACCCACTACTAGGAAATCCTGCTTTTCCAAATGGAAGAGGTTTTCTGTGTGGTGTCTTTATCTTAACGTGGATTCACTTTTTGTGGATGTTTCTTTGGTTCTCGCTTTTCTGTGTGAACTGTTCAATGCTGGGTTGGCATTTTCTTCTGTTACGTCCCTCTTGTCAGCTGTTTCTATTTGTCTGAATTTATCACCTCCTTTAGTTTCTAAATTTGAAGTTAAACCATTCCTTAAAGGCGCTTTTCATATTAGCCCTCACAGGAAGCCTGTTCCTCCTCCCTAGGATCTTAATCTTGTGTTAAAAAAAAATAACCCCGGTTCCTTTTGAGCCTGCAGCCTCGGCTTACTTGCAACATTTCTCTTGGAAGACTGTATTTTTGTTAGCCCTTACTTCAGCCAAACGGGTGTCTGCACTTCAAGCCCTTATGGCTGGTCCTCCTTTTTTGTGTTTCATAAGGATAGGGTGTCCCTTCCTACTATCCTTTGACAACCAAGGTGGTGAATGGGTTGTCTGTTAATCAGTCTATTAATTTACCCACTTTGTCCCTTCTCCGCAATCTGCCAGTGAGAAGGTGCTGTGCGCACATTTGTGCATAGAAAACTCAGATTTTATTTGAATAAGACTAAGACTTTTCATAAGTCTGATCAGCTGTTTGTTTCTTTTCATCCTAGGTCCTTAGGATTGGCTTTGTCCAAGCAAACTATTTATTTTTGAATTTCTAAAGCCATTTCTTTTTCTTATTCCTTTCATGGTAAGAGTCTTCGACTTTCTGTTAAGGCTCATTCTACTAGAACTGTGGCTTCTTCTGGAGCTTTTTCAAGGGTTTGGATACTAACTATTCTTGAGGCAGCTACCTGGACTTCTGTGCATACATTTACCAAGTACTAAAAGTTGGATGGAATTTCCAGAGCTAGAGCTGGTTTTGCTAGGGCCGTCATTCATGGCTTCATAGAGAGCTCTGCTGGTCTTTCCTCGTCCCTCTTTTCCTTCTGAGCTTTGGCACTCTCCCTATTGTAATGAATACTGCAGCAATGCAATGAAAGGATGTAGTACACTTGTGTAAAATCGTACCATAATAGTAAATGTCCTTCTCTTCACTTGATGCAGAATTCACTTCCTCCCTCCCCCTGCCCTTGGGTCCGTTTTTGTTCTGGATGTATTAATTGCCTCTACTCCTTGTACTTGTTCCTACTGGGGCTCTTAGTTCTGAGGATGGTATGTCCAGATGTCACCTTTATGCCCAACACTACGCAAGGAGCATACGTGTGATGTACGGCGTATTTTAAAGCAACCTAAAGGCTTTGGTATACTGGCAGGGGATCCCTATTATAATGAATACTGCAACAGTGAAGAGAAGTACATCTACTGATGTCCTATTCTCATGTTGCAGTATTCATAACTGTAGGGAGGTTGCTGCCTGCAGCACCGGACATCTGACCAGTATACTAAAGTCTTAGGAGCAGGGGAATGTGCTATGTTGCTTGTCAGGCCATAAACTGACGTCTGCTATAAAAGTGACGTCTGCATGTACCCCCTTCAGAACTTTTCTGCCGCGGTGATCTACGGACCTCCAATTGCCAGCTGTGGGAATCAGTTCATTCATTTGTTTTGGTCGTCTGATACAGATAAGTACCCTTTTGGGTTTTTGTTACCTTTCTTATAGCTTTTCAAACGTACATGTCAGCTAGGAAGGTGAAGTGTGCTTGCAGAAGCCAAATTAAGTGCTTATTCTGTTTAGGTGAAGGCCATGACCATACGTCTTGCAACATCTTGGAGGCCATTGTTTGCTTGGGCTAAAGGGAAGTCTCTGTGTTCATCAGTGGCAGTGATAAACATTGAGCAGCCTGCCTGCCCCTGTGGGAGTGGTTACTGCCTTGAAACTGTAGTTTTATTGGCCATTTTGGGTCAATTCCAAACTCCTTGATCTCCCTCTCTTAAAACCCTCTTTTGCGCATTTTTGCGCATAGCGCAACATCGGGCATTCCTGGCTCCACAAAGTCTGCTCTTCACTTTTTCCCTTAGAACTGCTCAATCTCTCAAATTAAACACCAAATTCTCATTCTAAGGCCCCTCACTGGTCCAAATAAGTAATCTTACAAGTTAGCACTAATAAAAACCATAAGCACTACTTACTCTTATACTCTCTACGATTATCTTGTCCCCTATTGGTCTATTTTAATTCAGTTCCCTATATTACTCTAGCATGTCCAAAGGTCAGTCAGTGGTTTCCTCTCCAGTCCAGCTGGTGAATCTGGGAATTTTGAGGCAATGTTACAACTGTCTCATGTACACGGACAACCCTCCCCTCCTCCAAACAGGTTAAAATATATGTGAGAGATGCAACCATATAGCCAAACTGGAGGCTGAGCTCTCTCATCTCAAAACTGGTGTAACCAGTCAGGAGGAGAAGGTAACTTCACACAACACAATTCCAGTATCACATAGTCCCACCACAACAGCGAACCAAACACATAAAAACACAAAAACATACTCGGAAGCTCTAAATAAAAATCTACCTAAGCAACAGAGACCTCCAAAGTAGACATCCAAGCAAATGCTACCCCAAAACAAAACACGTACAACACATAGCACACAAAGTCAGTGTGCCAAGCAGTCACAGCCCTCAAGGCTGAATAACACACCCGATACCCCTGTAATAGGTGACTCTGTTGTCAGACACACTGACGTCCCGCTTACCAGGCTGAATAAAGAGAAGGTCACAGTGAGCTGCCTGTTGGGTGCTAGGATCCGCCACATAATGCGAGCACTCACGTCACTCCAAAGCAAATACAAATATGACTCAGTCATTGTACATGCTGGCGTGAATGACCTGAGACGTACCTCCCTCGACTACATGAAAATAGACATAGAGGAGCACTCTGATCATGTAGCCCAGGCCGGTATGACCCTGACCTTGAGCAGCATCTTACCCTCACCTAGAATGATGCCACAGTATAAAGACAAAATGATCGATTTTAACAATTGGCTAAAATTTTGGTGTCATTCAAAGGGGATCCAGTGTCTGTCAGCCTGGGATGACATGCTTAACAAGCCACGTTGCTTTGCTAGGGACGGCTTGCACCTGTCACCCCTGGGCTTTCGGATATTGGCAAAGGCTCTTTCCACCCCCATAGTGCCTTTTTTAGGCAAGGCTCAAAAGTCAAACCCACCTCCATAGACAGCACAAGGAACAAGAAACCAAGGGTAATGCTGCTAAACGCCAGAAGTCTTAACCTCAAGATGCACGCACTTGAAGCTCTCCTCAGTTTGGAGAACATCGATATCTGTGCAGTGACAGAAACCTGGTTCAAGGCTCCAGAGAGCACCCCAGCACTACCAGGTTATACCTCATATCATGCTTTTCGGCCCCAAAACCCGGACCGAACCACAAAAGGAGGGGGAGTTTCCTTATTTATCAAGGATATCCACACCTCCAGGTTAGTGGCAGTGCACAAAGTATCGGAGACCATCCATGTGCAACTGACAGTGGGCAAGACTGCTTTTCAGTTTATAGCATCCTACAGACCACCCTCTCAGTCAGGAACCCTACTTGGCTTTCTTGAAAACATTGGAGAACACTAAGATCTCTCCGAACACCATTATATTGGGCGACTTCAACTACGCAAACATACACTGGGAGCATTACTCAAGCCCCAGCACCTTAACCCAAATGTTCCTGGAATTTATAAACTCAAATGCTATGGAACAACTAATCACCACTCCCACAAGAGGGGAAAACATACTAGACCTGATCATTACCAACATGGGGACTCTATGCTCCATACCAGAAGTATATCCCTCATTGGTAAGATCAGACCATAAATTAATTTCCCTGGATATCCACATCCCGACCGCACCCCCAGCCCAGAAAACCACATTGAAAAACTGCTCAAAAGCGAACTTCACACTTCTCAAAACTGAAGTGGAATCCTTCAAGGCCCCAGGGCCAGTGGAAGCTACGGCCCAAACTGCAGAATCCTATATAAACGCATTCTACGGACATCTCCAGGAATGCATGGATCATACTATCCCAAACAAAATCAAGACCCAATCATCCAAAGGCAGGCGTCCAGTCTGGTGGACCCCAGCCATAAATAAACTGTACAACAGAAGGAGGAAGCTACTACATGATGGAGCAAAATCCCTAAAAGGGAAGGCATCTCTGATCAGTACTAGCAAAAAATTACGATCCCTCATAAAATCCCCCAAGGCCAGCTTCGAGAGAAAAATTGCACAGGACACTAAAGACAATCATAAGGCTTTTTTCAGTTATGTTAGGAACCTGGGATGCAACTCCCAGACTTGTTCTGAGTTGATTCTAAACGACAAAAAATACACTGAACCCACAGACGTTGCCAATATCCTGGCAGACAGGTTCAGTGCAAACTCCCCCCCCCCCCCCAAAAGAGCAAGTATCTGTCCCGGCAGAGTGCAGCCTCCCAAACATCTCTGATGCTCAGGTGAAGGCCGCCCTCTCCAAAGCAAAAAACACTGCTTCCATGGGACCAGATGGCGTCCCGGGTTGTGTCCTACATGAACTCCAAGAAGAACTAATCCCACAAGTAAAACTGCTGTACAATCTCAGCCTCACTACAGGATATGTGCCCAAAGAATGGCGTACAGCAACAGTGGTCCCACTCCACAAAGGTGGTGCCTCTGCAGACCCAGGAAACTATCGCCCCATAAGCCTGACTAGCCTAGTTTGCAAGGCTATGGAAAGGATCATCATGGAACTCATAAACAAAGACATTGGGGACCTATAGACACTAGATTCTACCCAATTTGGCTTCGTCAAGGGCAGATCCTGCCTTTTGAACCTGGTCGACTTCTTCAAAACAGTCACCAAGGCCATAGATGAAGGGAAGGTAGTCCACACAGCCTATCTGGACCTCGCAAAGGCATTTGACACAGTACCCCACTCGGGCATCATAGATAAGCTATCCAGCCTAAATATAAACCCCTATGTCACAAGATGGGTTGCAAACTGGCTCAAAGACAGAACCCACAGAGTGAGAGTTGCTGGAGCCATGTCAGACTCGAAACCGGTCACAAGTGGCATCCCACAAGGTTCTGTCCTGGGACCTCTCTTGTTCGGTATTTACTTTTCTGAGGTACAGGCCAACGTGGGAGGACTATGGCTCACCAAGTTCGCAGATGACTGCAAACTGGGCGCCATAATCGACTCTCCAGCTGACACAAACATCCTTCAAAAAGGTCTCGCAGAGACGGATAACTGGTGCCAGAGCCATGGTCTAAAGCTAAATGCCAAAAAGTGTATAGTCATACCCTTTGGCAAAAACAATGTGCCCACAAATTACCACATAGGTGGTAACCCATTAAGTACAGAGAAAGTAATTAGGGATCTGGGGATCCAAGTTGATAGCAATCTCTCCTTTGACAACCACATTGCCAAAGTGGTTAGAAAGACCTTCTACATAGCCCACCTCATCATGAAAGGATTCACATCTAGATCAAGAGAGATGATCGTGCCCCTTTATTCATCCCTCATCAGGCCCATCATAGAATACAATGCCCCCTTTGGGATGTACCTTACCCGACACCTGCAGCAATTAGAAAGACCCCAAAAGTACCTCACCAGGAGGATCAAGGGACTCAAACAGATGCCATATGCTGCTCGGTTAAAAAAACTCCAGATCTACTCAGTTGCATACTGCCTACTTCGGTGCGATCTATGCCTGACATATAAAGCTATGTCCAACCCAGAATTAATGGACATGCTCCACCTCAGTAAATCTAAATCTCTTAGAGCCACGCGCTCGAGGGACTTGAACCTCAGCACAGAAATAAATAGAACATGCTGGAGGGACAGATTCATAACTCAGAGGCTCCCTTCACTCTGGAATAGAATTCCAATTCATGTTAGGCAGAGCACCTCACTGACTCTCTTCAAGAAGAATCTTGATGAGTGGATGGGGGATCGTAGGTTTGTCCCGGGGATTACTTCCGTGTCACTATTAGACAGAGGCACAGTAAAGTAAACTTTAAAAAGGGCACAGTATACTCAAATCAAGGGGTAGCGTAAGCCAAACACAATCGGGCTAGGCTTCTAAATGCCCCAGGGCAGATAGCCTAGTATGAACCTATGAATCTGCAAGTCCTTCGTACCAAAACCGCTGCGCAGACGTCTGGCTGCCTGAAAGCTTTATTTAGAGAACCAGAGGCTCTGGTGTCTAGCGTTAGGCATGGAGGGTAAGATAGGTACCTCTGATGAGCTGCTTCAGAAGAAGGCCTAGAAAATTAGGCCTTACACCCATGCTGCACCTCAGGACTCCGGTGAGACTCTAGAGGTGGATGTTAGCCAAGGGTCTCATTGTGCGCCTGTTTCACAACCAGAACCGGGAACCATGGTAGAAGCCAGTTCAGCGGAAATGCAGAGTACATCTGTTTAGGTTGATCAGCCAACAACATCTGATGGCGAGGGGGAACCACGGCTCGGGATGTCGGAGGGTCCTGCTCTAGGCTTTCCATCCTCCAAGGCGTCTACCTCTAAGCCAACACACCCTTCTATTCCTCTAAAGAGGAAACAGAAATTAAAACATAGAGAAACTGAATCAGCTCCCGGATGAGAAGTTTTTCCCAAAATCAGTTTAGGGCCTTCCAGGGCCTACAGTCTTTGGTACCTCAACCAGCCCCTACACATGTGCAAGACTTAGAGGATTCAGAAAAATTACTCTCTTCCTGTGATGAATCACTTATCTATTGTTCCCGGATTGAATCCCTCAAGGACTTCATTACTCCTGGGGAGGAGGAGACTATTCGTCTTGAATCTCCAGGGGAAGAATTCTCCTTTGGGGACACCATTTCTCAGAGAACATTCTAAGTGGCAGGCCTCAAATGTCTCTGAAACAAAAAGAGATCATTTGAATTACTGCAGACGGACCAGTCCTCTCCATCTGCAGTTCCTTCCCAGCTTATCATGGTGCCTTTCTGGCTGCATCCCAGATGCCTGACTCGGCTTCCAAACATCCAGATAGGTTTTATAAAGTTCCTCAGGATGCACAGTTTTTATTCAAACTCCCCCCTCCCCTGCAGACCCTGCTGTCATTGCAGTGTCAACAGATAAATTGTCCAAACAGTTGCCCTCCACCTCTCTGTTTCCCACTGACAAGGACAGCAAATTTATGGATAGACTAGGGAAGAAGGTGTATACTACTTCCACTCTAGCCATCAGAGCCCTGAACTATCAAACTCACATGCCTAGGTTTGTTTTAGATAACCTATCAAAAGCCTCTGCACTGATACCAGATATGCCAGACTCTCCTGCTAAGTCACAACTCTCTGCCCTACTCTGTATTGCCTCTCAGGTGACCAGGCACTCCCAAGTGCAGTTATGATACAGTAGAGGCATCCTACAAGTCTGCAGGCTCAGGTCCTGTTTTGAGAAGATATTCTTGGGTGAGGTTACAGCCCCTTCCCGTAAATGTCCAGACTAAATAGCTGGATGCACCACTTGATAATAAGGCCCTTTTCGGTGCAGCTGCTGCAGAGCTGCTTAAATCCCTACAGGAAAAGGGGCAAGGAGTTACAAAATATAAAACATTTGTTAGTTACTCCTATTCCGAGGTATCATAGGAACTATCCTCAAAGGACCACTTTTGTTAGGAGGCAACCATCTTAGTCTCATGCCCCACAGGCTAAGGGATGAAGGCAACCTAGGAAACACTCCACTCCTAGACGACCTTTCTTCTTCACTCCAACTCCCTTTCAGAGGCAGCCTGACCAGGACAGAGCCCCTCCACTGTGACTCAAACCCTTGTCATCCAGATTAGAGGTAAAACTATTCTTGAGGGGTCCTCCATATCAGACCCCCTCGTAAACCAGTACTGCCTTCATGGGACCTTAATTTTGTCCTCGAAAAACTCGCACTACCCCCTTTCAAACCAGCTCACTCAGCATCTCTGAAGCTATGTACCTGGAAAAAAGTACTGCTAGTAGCCCTCACATCCACCAGTAGGGTCTCAGAAATTCAGGCTGTGATGGCTAACCCAGCTTACCTCATCTTCAGTAAGGACAGGGTCTCCCTCAGGACTAACTCTTCCTTCATGCCTAAACTGGTTAATGAACTGTCCTTGAATCAAGCCATTAACCTCCGTCTTTTTCCCTCAACCTCAAAATTCATCTGAAAGAACCCTGCATTCCTTGGATGTTTGTAGACAACTTGGGTATTACCTGGACAAGACCAAATTCATTAGAAAGTCTCAGTCTCCTTTCACCCAAGGGCCTTGGGGAAGAAGTCTCTAAACAGACTACATCTTCATGGATTTCTAAAGCTTTCTCTGCCTGTTATTCCTTTCATGGAAAGGTTTTAACTACCAATGTGAGAACACATTCTACTAGGACAGCTGCCTCTTCAGCAGCCTTTTTCAGGGGGGTGGACTGTGCTTCCATACTGGAATCAGCCACCTGGTCCTCAGTCTATACCTTTACCAACCACTACAAGCTAGACTTGATCTCTAGAGTCTGAACTGGGTTTGCTAGGTCAATTCTACAGGGTCTCATAGACCAGACCCCTTAACCTACCTCCCAGGTTCATACCTAAAGCTTGGGTACTCTCCCTGCAGTTATGAATACTGCAACATGAGAATAGAAGGACATAAAATAGTTGTGTAAGAACTTAACCATAACCTTAGCTGTCCTTCTCTTCTGTGTTGAAGTATTCAGCCCCCCCCCTCCAACCCCCTCTTACTCTTTTTCCATCTGGAGTGACTTTCCCTACCTTCTCTCCATCCAAGCAGGGCACTGCAACAGGCACTTAAATTTATTGGGTTCCTTTGGCCTGCTGGCATATGTGGGTCTGAAAACCTTACCTTTCCTTGCTTCCCAGGGGTATTACTGTATGTGGCAGTCATTTCTGAAGGGGGTACGTGCAGATGTCAGTTTTATAGCCAACATCAGTTTATGGTCCTGACAAGCAATGTAGCACATACCCCTGCTCCTCAAACTTTGGTATACTGGCTGAATGTGCAGTGCTGCAGGCAGCGACCTCCCTGCATTTATGAGTACTGCAACATGAAAGAGGAGGACATCTAAGGTTATGATAAGTTCTTAAACAACTATTCTTTATGGTAAGATTTCACACAACTGTACTTTCTGTAGCTGTGGCATTGCAGATCTTTCAAATGTAAAAATCTTTCTTGTCTTAACTTCTGTGATGTCCGCATAGATATAAGTTTCCCGTACACATCTCGTCTGCCCATTCATTTTGTTGTCATCTTCCCAAGTGCCTGTCAGTATCATGGCTTTCACTAGAGCTGCACAGCCTCACAACACTGACACTACACCACCAGTCTCTCTAGATAATTTTTTGCATCTGATAACTTGTGGGTATTCATGTTATTTTTTTTCCAGCAGTAAATGCCATTCCCATTGCAAGCTTTCATTGTTTTATATTTTGTGACATTATTTTTATGTTTCATGTTGCAGTATTTGAAACCCATTATTGGCTTGTGCCCTTCATTGCTTTTTTATCACTCTGACATTGTCATGTTCCTTTTATTCATTCATTCATTCTTTGATCATTTTTTTTCCCTTTTTCGGGATCAATGTATGTATATTGGCTCAAGAAAAGTTTAGTCATTTGAAAGTTTTTTAGATAACTAACATACTTTTAACAATGTGATTAATTTTATCTTATGTACAAGATGCCCAGACATGTTTTTGTGAAAATGCCATTATTTTTTTAAACTCTTGTCTGAAGTTTATTTGCAGCTGTATTAAATCACTGTTGAACCAATGGTGTAGATACAAACAACATTAATAGAAGCAGCAAACCACAGTGATATGTCTGTGTTTTCATGTAGTATGTGTGTGTGTTCTTTTTAACAGTTACTCACCCCAACAGTATATAAATTGCTCAATCCCTGCAATCCTTTAAACGCTCATTCCTCCTCCTGAACATTATTCTGCATGTACTGTTCCCACAAATTCAATTTATTTTATGTCCTTGCTCTAAAAATCCCATATCTGTTTTTATCTTGTTTACAGTATTCAGTACTTCAGTTATAGTTGATTTAGGCTTTGATTTCCATTTTCTAATTTCTACTACTTTGGCAGCGAGTAGCATTAAACTAAGTAAGGCTTTATTGTGCCTAGGCAATTCAGGTCCTGTGTCCCAGATCAGAAGAATTTCCTCAGTTGCAGCATTTTGCTTCTGGCATTTCTGACAAAGTACTCTGGAGTGAATTTTTTTTAAAATCTGTCAACTTGTTACACTCCCAAAAAAATCCCATTTACCACACTCTTCCATCACACCTCCAGCAGTTGCTGTTTACCTGAGGAAAGATTCAGTGAAGTCTCCTCAGCATATATAAATACTTAAGCATGCAGTTGTATGGAAAAATGCTAAACTTTCTGGAATTTGTTGCATACTTGGGAGCCATATAGATGTTTTCTCATTGTTCCTTAGAGAAGAGAGACTGGAAAGGCAATTTGCAGTCGTTTCCAACATCCTCTGATTGATCCTTTTGGTTACGATGCAGTATTTTATATGTCTTACTAATTATCCCTTTTTTAGTAGCTTCTGTTCTAAACTCAACTAAAATCTGTACCTGAGCTAGTCTTCCACTTAACATTCCCCTATCGCTTTCTCTTTGCCCATATTGCAATATTAATCCACAGTAGGGAAGGCAGTCTCTAACTTGCAGTTCAAATTTCTCCAAGGCCATATCCCATTGTATTACCTTTCCATCTTTAGTTGTCTGCTCCCAGTACATTGGTTCCTTTGACTTTTTTTCCAGGAAATTCCATCTGCCTCTTTCTTGTATTTTTATATCCTTGCTTGCAGTCATCCCTGTTGGCAAAATCTCCTTTCTAAATATTAGAATACTTTCTTACTGCTTTATGAATATAGTATGTATAGTGGCTGCTATTCTCCTTAACAGCCTGCATTCAAAATCGTGCTCACTCTTTATTTCTCAAACTTCCCCTCCCCATCCCCCTGATGCATCATCATCCCTTTCCACTTTGATTTATGACCTGCTTGTGTTATGAGCCTTAAATGCATAGCTCTAAAGTATCCCTTTAAATCAAGTAATCCTAAACCACCCTGTTCTATTGGGAGAATCAGCTTCCCCAATTAACTCTTGCCCTCTTCCCCTTCCACTTCCAAATAAATTCTTTCAACTGTCTTCTAACTGTATTCCACAGTTTTCTCCTCCGGTTGATACGTATATGCCATACCTGTTTATAAAGTTAAAAGGACAAAACATTTTCAGAGCTTACAGCTTAATATCCATAACTGAGAGCTTCCATTTTTCTCAGTTGTAGTATTGTCTTTTATTTAGTATCTTCCCACATATCCTTAGCTGCCATATCAGAATAATTTTTAATCCATGCAGCCATATATGTCATCTTATTTCCCCTTAAGTATGGATACGTAAAATAATCTCTGTAAATTTCAGTCAGAACGCACTGGTCATATTTTCCATGGCCAGTTGCCTGTACTCTGCCTGTACCTGCAGATGTCTTGTCTCACACTGAGAGCATCTGCTAATGAAAAAAATAGGTAATAGCTTTACAGATGCAAGAAATGTACCATTTTCAATGCTTTTCACACTTTTTTCTTATTTTTAAGCCTATTTGCTTACACAATTTGTCTATACCGTAAACTATGGACATTGTTTTAGGCATCCACGCCTGTAAAAACTGGGGAAATTATGTTGCTTCTACATATAATATGATCAGTACACATTTACACCCTACCCAGCCCCACCCCAGTCCAGCAGCCAAAGATCACATTGTATAAACTTTACAGTGTAAAGCCTCTATATCTTACAACTAAGGAAAAGTACTAGCTTGTTTTAATACTTTCAACATGTACTGCAGTCACTGATAAGACTCCCCTCATCTGTCATTTAAAATGCCCCTGACTGCACACTATACAAAATAGCTTTGCAATATAACATGTAATATGAAATAGCTACAATATAACATGTACCTCATGGTTTTGGATGAAGAAATGGAGAGCAAGATGAAGACAACAGCGTATCTTGATGTGAACATGGTAATGGTGATGCAAATGTTGGAATTCCATTAGAAGGACTTCTAAATAATTTAAGGCTTTTAGCAGGGCTGCTAATCGGATATAGGGAATATTAGAGGCCTGCAAAGTTGTGGATTCATATTTATTTACTTTGATGTCCTTCTGTTCTCATGTGGCAATATTCTGCATATGGGTTTACTCCTCTTGTCTCGTGTACGTACAGCCAGTATACAAAATCTAAGAAGGTGCCAGCTCTATCCAATGCAGCAGATCAGGATCCGGCTCCTTCTACTAGGCAGAAGTCAGCCAAACTCTGAGGATCGGACAGAAGAGGCTCAGCAGTAGTTGAAGGTTGTAAGGTCTTGGTGGTCTTTTTTGGCAGTTCTGAAGAAACATCTGAGGAACCCTCCATCCCTAAAGTGAGCTGCTTAAGCCATTGGTTTTCCAAGTACAAGTTTAAGGCATGCAAACGGCTACGAAGGGCCTTTGGTACAAACGCCTGGCAGATAGAGCAAGTGTTGTGGTCGTGCGACAGTCCCAAACAAAAAAGGCACTTATCGTGGGCATCCTTGTTAGGGATCTGGCAGCCGCACTGACACTTTCCCTTTCTGGATGACATGAACAGGCAATACAACTTTAAAGGAAGGACTGAAAAAGTCCCCAGTGGGGTACTTATCTGATTTATATGAATCCTAGCATATGACTGGTGGCTGAGAAGTTCTGAGGGCTGGTGCATGCCAACCTCACTTTTATGACCCATGTTCCTTCTGCCACGTCCGATGTCACATGCACTTCAGAGGGACTGAAAACTTTTGTATACTGGACATACGCACGCAAGACAAAGAGGAGTAAACCCATATGCAGAATACTGCAACATGGAAGAGAAGGACATCTATGGTTATGGTAAGATTTTACACAACTATTCTTTCTGTTTGATTGCCATGATGATCTGACTGGATCATAAAGAGATGAGTAAAGTTCATAAGTAAATAATGAGTCAGTCTGCAGGTTATTATAAGCCTAGCCAATAATTGAAGGTGATCAGAGATCAGAATCATACCCTGTACTGTGTGTGTGTGTGTGTGTGTGTGTGTGTGTGTGTGTGTGTGTGTGTGTGTGTGTTTGTAAGGTGAAGACCTTAACCATTACCTCAACCTTGCCTGTGAAAAATTATGCCTCTGGTGTTTTCTTTCATCACGGATTTGAAGACTGCACCTTCCGCTTCACAGAAGAGTACTTAAGCAACTCTGCCAACTCACCTTTTCTCATCAGTCTCAAGGAGAAAAGCTCAAGAAAAAGTTAAAAAAAAGTTAGTCGATACAAGAGGAAATAGGTGTAATAATATGGCTGACTTAGGAGAAGTCATCTAAAACAGTAAAATATATATTTGCAATTACCAAGGATCAAAGGATAAAAGGTGATCGATTCAAAAATATAGCACAAAGGGGAAAATGCAGGGATTAGTACATACTGCATTACAGAAAACATAGGATCAGTACAGTTCACATGTCCAGCAGATGGAAAAAAGTACACAATTAAAAAAAAATGAAGTAGGAAAAGATTTTGAGGAGATGTAATTATCTGGGTGAGTATGAGCAAGTGCAGATCCAGGAGTTGTATCATTAATCTTTTAAAGAATTTTTGAAGTTGTTGAAGGGTGTTATTTGTCTACGTGCATATTTATTTTTCACAAGAGCAGAGCTGTGCTGTTTCCTGTAAAAGAAAATCATAAGGGTATGTGATAAGCTGTAGCACTAGAAGACAAGGCAAGAAGAAAAACAATTTGAGTGAGGAGGGTTGACTATGAGGAAGCGCAGGGACTGATTTATCTTTGCTAAAGTGAAGATGACACTCTTGACTCGTTTTACAAAGAGTCAAGAGAGCTTATTGCTTGCTGTTAACTTTAGCTGAGTGGAAGTATGGGAAACTGAGAATAATCCTAGTATTGTGTGATGTAGTGCGAAAATGTACAAGTGCTACAGCAATTATGACAGCCGGGAAAGGATGACCGTTTTTTGTAGATCGTGAGGGGTCAAGAAGTGCAGGTAAAGGAAAGTAAAATAATTGATTTTACAGTGATATTTGAAGTATTTTCCAGAATGTATGGACATATTTGCAAGTGTTACACTTAAAGAATTACCTTCTTTGACTGATGCGTCATGGAACAAGTTAACCCTTTATAGATAGGTGATCAATTTAGTTCTGTTCTAAGTAGGTCAAAGAGTAGCAGGTTAAAATAAGATGGTTGTGGGAAAATGTATGTATATTCAGTGGGATGTTGGTGGTGGCATGAAAGGACTTTGACTTGAATGACTGTGACTCAGCTGTCATACGGTATATTGACTGACCGTGATTTATGTATGTCTATAATGGAGTGTTTTGGGCACCAAACAGTAGTGAGAACATACAAGCTTTTTTAATTGCCTAGCAAAGTATTATAAATGTGTTTGAGATATGTGAAGTGGATGTGATTTCTTCAGTATGTAAAACTGTAAGCTCTGCAAGAATATGAGAAGTTATAGTGGGACTTTCTATGCGACCTTCTTTTTAATCCAAGGTAATAGTAGATTAATTTTTTCTCTCTCCATTTACAACAAACAAGTTTTCAATTAATTCTTATTGACCGAGATGCACTACACATACTAAGGGAGTAAATCAAATAGTATGAGAGGATATGGCACGGGTTTGTCTGAATCATGCATGGAAAATATATAATTGTGATGATTTTACATTTAGAAAATGTATAAAAGGAATCTGTGTCAGATTTTCCACCATTAAGCTTAATTGATTTCATTATGGAAAATCGTAAGCTCAAAGTAAACGGGGAAGTTAGAGATACTATAAGTCTCTGTGGCATTGATACCAGACTGCATATGCATTTATTAATTACTTGTTAAAATGAGTGGATTGCTATTGATGGTCATGTAGGGTAGTAATGAGGGGAGACAATAAGAGAATTTAGATGGATTTTAAATTGTAAACTGTCTGCAAGTGGTGAAATACAGAAGTTCCCCTATGTTTGTTATCACTGTATGTAAAAAGTACAAAGTACAAACTTTGTTGTTGCTGTCTTTCAGGGAGCATTTAATTGGATAAGGTCTGCAGTGCTAGATATTACATTTTAATTGTATTTGTAACAAGGCTCACTTTTTGAAAGTTTAATAACTGATGATTAGACTGTTATGTAAAGTTTGTGTGAACTTTGCTTTTTGTAAAAATACATGCATCTAAAGGGGAAAGGTTTATTGTGTTAAATTATATGGGTCCTTTAAGAAAATTAACCAGTGGTTCTAATTGATCACTGAGGAAGGCTAAGGATTAAGTATTAAAGGATAGGTGGGTTCTGTATGGACCAAAAAATGGTGGCTTAGTATATGTATTGAAAATAATAACGTAAACATGATAATTTAGGTCAGTAACAATTAAGAGAACTCTGTTACTAGACTGTAGCTCATATGTAGATTAAGATGTATATAAGTGTTAAAACAATTTTAGTTAAACATGTTCATAGATGTCTGCATTCCTTGGTAATCAAAACATAAGATAAAAAATAGTGTTTTGAATAACATGTAAGTAGGACTATGGTAATAATCATAATGCTAAATATTAATTGTAAGGGATGTACAGTGAATAAAGGATGTAATGGTAATGTTGGTGAAGAGAAGGTTTTTGTGGATTTAATTAGTTACTTTGCTAGTTTGTAACACATTAAAAGAGACAGTTGACCATAATACCATTGTTTATGGTATTGGGTCTTGTTAAACTTCTAGATAACAATTGCCTTTAAGACTGAAGCTACCAGAGCAAGGTGAAGTAGGTAGTTGTTTCAGAGGTTAGATGCAAAATGGGTAAAAATGGGTTGAACTGATGCATTGAGCCTCTTTTTATGTTACTGAGGTTTTTTTTTTTTCCTGAAAGGTACTTGGTGACCCTGTCTTGTGGGGACACACTTATAGTGGGAATAATTTATACATAAAACTGGGTGATTCGATTATGAGGGAGAATAGCTGCTGAGATGGTACCTGAATAATGTATCCTTTGTTGGTGGCCAGCTGTGTTTATTTGCCTCAAATTTGAAGGATGAAGAAAAGCTGCATGCTATTCTGGCAGTGGATGTTATGGTATTCCAAGGAGAATGGGTGTTTTCATTTGGATTGGCTTTGTATAGTTGAGTTGCATGATGATTGATGATGGTACTTTCCTGAGAGAGAACCTGAAGGGTGCCTTGTTGTTGAATATGGAAATATTAGATTCATAAAATAGGAGTATGATTTATATTGTAAGAGGCTATGTTAGACGGTTATACTATTATAGGCACTTGATCGATATAGAAAGATATTGAGTATAGCTTGGTTGGAGTAGTGATGGAAACTAGAATGTGGAGTTAAGTATGAAGTTGTCAGAATGGGAGTTGAATTGCTTGATAACAGACAGTAAAATGGGGAAGAAATGAAGCAACAGTAATACTGTCAAGGTTTACAAACCAAAACAATATTAATTCAGGATGTGCAAATCCAGTTGGAGTGGCCCAATTGGTTTTGTCTGGTGGAGACTGCCCTTTCAGATGTGTGAAGGCACAATTAGGGAACATGGAGTAATACCAGTACTGCCCAGGCACAATAGTGTCCCTTTCCTACTACACCTTGCAATTTTGTCCTATGCAGTGTTGCCTTAGAGCCTAACATGGCACTGTTTCAACTCCAGCAGTCTGGACCTGGACGATGGGATTCTCCCACCCATCTGCATTGTGAAGGCCATCATCTGTCAGAGAGATGAGAGCTCACCCTCTTATAACACCTCATGACCACTCCTTTGGATAAATCCTTAGGCATATGAAGCCTACTGTGGACTTTTCTGTTACTTCCATTTTTCCTCCTAGAACTGTATGAATATGTACCTGTGGGAAAAAGAACAGAATTGGGTCCTTCCCCCTAAAAGATCAGGAGTGCTGTATTTGAGATTAGAGACATCCAAATTTCACTTAATTTCTTTCAAGAAGGTGAATGCCTTTTGCATTTACCCAGGTGAGTGACTAGAGGTCCTGACCAGACAGCCTAACACAGACTCCTGCATGATTGTCTGATCCAGTTCAAGTCCCAGAGCATCATAGCGTGTTACCTTGATACATTAGGAGTCCAAAGCTTTGGCCAGTGTGAGGATAATGGTGCAGAGATTGTCCCTACCACAGGTCATTTGGTATGGTATGTGTACATCTTCCATTTTTTTGTCTTGATCTGCTCAGCAGCCGAGTCAATCCCTTCTCTGTATGATTGATTTTCTGTGTGCGGACAGACGCAAGGACATATCATCAGATCTGAAGTAGTTTCTTCATTTGCTCTGCAACCTGTGGGTATTAGATCCGACTTCGGATCCAAACCGGCAGCTTACCAAGCGCCAAGATCCGAGCTCCTAGCTCCTCCCCCTACCCATAATCCCCTGCACCCAACCACATTACCTCAGATCGTTTTTTGCCGCGGCTGAAGAAGCTTTCCCTTTGAAGAGCTCCTGGCTGGGTGAGATCGTTCCTATCTTAAGTTCACCAAAAAAGTTTCAAAATCGTGTGTGTGTGGTAGTAAACCTTTCTACCCCTTTTTAGTGTTAGTTTTAATTTTTACTGGTACAGTTAATTCGTTTTTCTTTGTCACTCCCCCTCCCCCCTTAGCGTTTGGGTGTGTGCGTGTGAGTGCTTTAACAGGGCGGAAGTGCCTAAGGCCATTTTTTCCAAATGTACTGAGTGTGGCCACAAGCTTTCCCCAGCTGATGGCGACACTCAGTGCGTTTTGTGCCTGGGGGAAGCCCATCTCTCAGAGGTCTGCCAGATCTGTGCGGCCTTTAACCCCCGGGCACTTCGGGATAGGAAAAACAAGCTGATCCTGGCGGGAAAGCTCCCCCAGGAGTCAGCTTCTTCTTCCTCTCCCGTTCGGGCTCCGGCTGCCTCAGCGGCCTCGGCACCCTCTGTTCCCTCAGCTCAACCCGGGACTCAACCTCCCACTTCGGGTTTGAGCTCTGGGGAAACTAGTGCCTCCTCAACTAAGGAGAAGAGGCACAAGGATAAGGAGGGGCATAGATCCCATAAAAGGCGGGCCGAGTCTCACCCCTCGGCTCCGCCAGCAAAAGTAACTAAGTCTCCTTCGGGGGTCTCCGGATCCTTCTCTCGGCTCCGTTCGCCTAGTTTCTCGCCGGAGGAGGAAGATCGGTCTCCCTCGAGGTCATCGAGGCGGCCCACCCGGCCCGCCTCTACTACCTCTTCCAGGTCAACAAAAAGCATCTCCAAAGCGGATATGGATCGGATGATGCATCTGTTCAAACAGACCCAAATGCAAATGGGGTGCTCTTGCCTCCCCCCCTGTGGGGGGGGAGCGCGGCCCCCATGTTTGCCCCGATCACTCCTTCTCCGACCCGTTTTTGGATCTCGGAGTCATCAGATCTGTGCCCATTCGGACCCAGGGAATTGTCGGCGCCGATAGCGCTGGTCTCTTCGCCGACTATGCCCTCGAGCTTGTCGGATCCAAGCTCTTGGGGCCGAGGGCTGAGCATCGGATCCGAGGGAGTTGTATCTTCGGAGCTGTTGGCTTCGGAGCGCACCTCTCTCTCGGCGCCGACTGCTTCGGCTCCGACCCCGATCCCTTCCTCTGAGCCGAGGAGATTGCTCTCAGAGGCTGGCGAGGGTAATTCTCCTTCAGCTTTTGAGGAAGTGGAGAGGGTACTGTCGAGATCCTCCAGATCCCCGGTTCGGGCTACGGATCTACCCGTACCCCCACTGTGTGAGGGTCTGTCTTCCATCATCCGACCATCGGGACAGCCTGCCCAAGCCCTCCAGCTAGTTCCTGTTGAGCAACAACAACCCGTGGACAAGCCCTCTTCGGATAGCCCCACCGAGGATGTTCCTCGGAAACGTCGGTGTAAAAGGAGGGTTTCCCAAAGTCACCCCCTGAAGATGTCTCCTTTGGAGACATCATGGAAATGTTGCGTATTAGAGGGGGGTGGTCTGCCCAAAAACCTTCCCTTGATGAATCCATGTTCCTGGAGGCGTTTGTGGCAGGCCCATCTACTTCCTGGGTGTCCCCTCCGGCCGACCCCTGGTGGACTTAATTACCACCAGGGCGTGGAAGGAGCCTGACACCGTGGAGCCAATTCCTAGGCGCCCTGACAAAATACTAAGCCCCCCCCCCCCACAGATAGGCAATCATGGGACAAAGGATCCCCTGCTGATGCTATGTTGGTGGCGGCGGCCACCAAGAAAGAACTCGCTCAGGAGAGTTCTCTGGTACACCCGCCAGATAAAGAATCTCGAGCGTTGGACCGGATTGGGAAGCGGATGTTTGCTTCAGCGACCTTTTCTATAAGGGCGCTGAACTATATGGCACATACCATGTGTTTGACGCGAATGGCCATTCTGAAATCCATCTCCAATATGTCTATGCGGCTCCTCTCTCATGCTTCGGAGGGAGCCGCTAGAGCCAGCGGAGCAGGGGTCGCCTTACGACGTCACGCCTGGCTCTGTCTTTGCGACTTCGCAGATACCTTCAAGGCGTCCTTCTCGAACGCCCCCTTTGACGGTTCTGCTCTTTTCGGCAAGACCATTCGCGATACGCTGGTCCAAAGCGAAAAGGATGGGAAGACGCTGTCTGCCGTTGGAATCCGCTTCTCTAGTCCTCAAAGATCCTTCTCCAGGAATCAGAGGGGACAAAAGAAGCTGTGGTTCTGCAAGTCTCAGCAATCCCATCCAGCTGCGGACCACTCGTCCTCTAGAGGCAGAGGAGGACAAGGTGGACGCCGGCCCAGAGGGGGGGGCCACGTAATTTCGGGTCTAGAGAACCTTTCTCGTACAGACCCGTGCAACAGCCCTGAGGGCTTGCCTGACTGTCCCTCTCTGGAGGCAGTCGGGGGGGCGGTTGACAGAGCACCTGTCAAACTGAGAGTCCCTTACAACGGATCGATGGGTGCTCTGTATCATTTCCAGAGGTTACTTCATTCCTTTCCTAAATCTTCCCCCCAAAACCAGACACCTCCCCGATGTCCCACCGGATCAGAAGGAGGCGGCGGCTTCAGAGATTTTGAAGCTGCTAAGAAAAAGAGCCATCCAGCCCGTCCCCCCAGATCAGTCCGGATTGGGTTATTACTCAAGGTTCTTTTTGGTGCCAAAGAAAACGGGGGACCTCAGACCCATCTTAGACCTTTCCGCTCTGAACCTGTTTATACCCGAGGAAAAGTTCCGGATGGTCACTCTTCAGTCTATCCTCCCCCTTCTGCGGGAGAACGACTGGATGTGCTCCATAGACCTCAAGGATGCGTACTACCACATCTTAATGGACAGACGATCCAGGAGGTTTGTCCGCTTCCGGCTTGGAGCCAGTCATTGTCAATTCAGGGTTCTTCCATTCGGCCTCACTTCAGCCCCCAGAGTGTTCACCAAAGTCATGGCGGTGGTTGCTGCCCACCTGAGACTTCAGGGCATTCAGGTCTTCCCGTACCTAGACGACTGGCTCCTTACCGCGACCAACAGGTATCAGCTCTCTGTAGCGAGAGATTACGCACTGACTCTAGCCCACAACCTAGGCATTTCAGTAAACCTGCAGAAGTCCTGCCTGTGCCCCACTCAAGCCCTGGAATTCATAGGGGCCAGGTTGGATACTCAAATCTCTCGAGCTACTCTAACATCAGTCAGACTGAACAGCTTGTCTTATCAGGTGTTAGCCCTTCTCCGGAATCCTTCTCCTCCAGCGGAGTTAGTCCTGAGGGCACTAGGGTCTATGGCAGCAGCGATCGGTCTTTCCCTCCATGCCCGCCTGCGAATGCGAATATTGCAATGGACCCTTCAAGTCCAATGGTCCCTCTTACTCCACCCGTTGAACACGCCCATACCGCTGAGCAGAGTTTGCAGGGACTCACTTCTTTGGTGGTTGCATGCGCGGGAACTCTGAGAAGGGAGGCCCTTTGTCATCCCCCCCGGTCGAAGCCATGTTGACCACGGACGCTTCTCGCCTCGGGTGGGGGGGGGCATTGTTCAGGCAGATCCGTTCAAGGCACGTGGACTCCCCTAGAGACCACATTGCATATCAGTGTCCTAGAGATGAGGGCGGTGCTTTTGGCGTTGCTAGCTCTCCACGACCTTCTTCCCCTGGGGACTATTGCGATCCAGACAGACAACATGTCTGTAGTCTGGTATATAAACAAACAGGGTGGAACCAGATCCTACCCCCTGTGTCGAGAGGCAATGAGAGTTTGGGAATGGGCGACCTTTGCAGTTGATATATCGCATTTCCAGGTTGGTAAGGCAAAAAAAACAATCTGAGGTAATGTGGTTGGTAGCAGGGGATTATGGGTAGGGGGGTGGAGCTAGGAGCTCGGATCTTGGAGCTTGGTAAACTGCAGGTTCGGATCCGAAGTCGGATCCGATACCCACAGGTTGCAGACAAATGAAGTACCTACTCAGATGGAACGTTATGGTGAGTACATAACTTCTTTTTATGTTTACAGCCCTTTCCAAGCATTATTTATGTGAACAACTTTTGGAACACCAAGTGCTAAATGGATGTCTAAGGAAACTATTTTCTTAATGGCATATTAAATATACACACTTTTACAGTATTCTTAATCTGCCATTACCTTTCAAAAATCCTGTTTGCATCCAGTACTGTGGAAATAACATTTGGAATTCTTGAGACCACGTCTTCATCTTTAAACAATACCTGATGTTCTTATTAATCTCTTTATTCATGCACTGCAAATCAATGCACCTGCAACATCTCATCTTTATCTACAAGTGAATGTACTTTTTAACCATTCTTTTGGCTCGGATTGCTTTTTAATTGCTACACTTTTTCCTCGTTGGCTCCAGTTTAACTTTATTCAAGAGTGTTGTAGGTATTTTTATTGGAGTTTGAATCACTGATGGTTTATCAGGTCTTGTTAATACATGATGGTTTCCTGGCAGTTCTTACATCTGTGAATAAATCTTGCACAGTTGTGTTGCTTGTCTTTGTTATAACTTTGCTTGGTGTCTGAACTGATGTTCATCGTGTTTCACTGTTGCAGTCATTACAATTGGGTTATCCTGCTGGCAGGCTACCCACAGTCTGCCTGAATTCCAAAGTCTAGGTCCAGCGTCAGTTGCTGTCACCTCCTCCCTGACGTCAGTGCGCCAGGGGTATAAAAGATGTAGCTGACTCCATTTTCTTCAGTCTTTCTTGCTACGCGGTGCCCGAAGCAAAAGCAGTTTGCAAGTGCCAGTCGGCTGACTCCTGAGATTTTCAAATTCGAATTTCAGATCCGAAGACTTCATTAAAGCTAAGTACCCCGTTGGGGAAACTTTTTTCTTGCTCCAGACCGATGTCAGAAAAAGTTAGTTGTATTTCTTGTGGGTAGAAAATACCTCCATAAGGATTTTCATTCTTACTGTATTCCTTGCCTAGGCCCTGACCATGACGTTGCTAGTTGTTTGTTTTGTGCTAGATTCCAACGCACTGTTAAGCGTCAGTACGATTTTGCATTTCATTACTTTGGAAGAAGATTCAATTATATAATGCCGTCGGAACAGCCGAATACCGGAGTTTATAAAAAGTGCAAAGAAAAAGAAAAGAACATCCATCAAAGGTCCAAAACAGACTAGGCTTCCGCTAGGCCAGTTGCTGTTTTTCAGTGAGGTGTTTTCGCAGCCCCTGACGCCCGCTACCTCAGAGCCACAGGCCGCTTCCGACTCCCATGTGGAGCTGACTAGGCCTCTGGAAACTCAAGGTATTGGACACTCGGAAACTATTCCCTCAAATGGGTCCGGAGCCGCTGAGCAGGCATTGGCTTCTGAGGGTGTTTTCAGGCCTACACAGTTGTATGTAAAACCTACTTCAGCTTCACAGACTAAAGCAACTCTAAAGACAGAGAAACAAGTGCAGCATTCTCCTGGACAGGCCTCCATGCCTAAAAAACAGATGCTTAAAATGGCCGAAGACCTAATTACTATGATCAGGGGTTCCCATCCCTCTCCTGATAAGAGGCCTAGGCAAGAGATAGAATATTAATCTTAAGATCAGGTTTCAGTTTCCCCTGATGCCTCTTCTGAACAGGAATATTCCTCCCTATGAGGATTCTAATGCTGAAGAATCTATCCCTTCAGCCTCTCCTCCTGAGGATTATTCTTTTGGGGAGACGCTGCATACTGTGAGGGAGCATTTCCACTGGGAGAGCCAAGATTACTCAGAATCCAAGAAAAGGCTCAGAGACTTCCTTTTGTTACCTCAGCACAGATCCCTTGCTATCCCTCCTGTTTTAGACATTGTAGCTGATGTATTCTCAGAGTCCGGTCTGTCTCGAGACTCTCTACCAGCTATCTTTCAGGGTCCTAAAGGGGTCAAGGCTTCCACTCAAAAAACCCTATCTCCTCTGATAGGAATTCTAGGGCCCTGGACAGATGGGAGAAAAGGATTTATACTTCTGCTACCTTGGCTGTAAGAGCTTTAAATTGTCAGTTTCATATGCTTAAATATCAGCAATATCTTATGACACTGCTTAAACAGAAAATGTTGACAAATTCAGAATGTACAGAAAACAAGGAAATGCAGGATTTATTGCATGCAGCTGAACAAGTGGGAAAGCATACTTTGCAATGTGGTTTTGATTCTCTAGAGGCCTCCTACAGGGCCGCTGTTACAGGTTCTGTCATTAGGAGGCATGCTTGGTTAAAAGAACAGAATCTGCCTGATCATGTTAAAGCAAAACTATTAGATGCTCCATTACAGCATGATACTTTGTTTGGTGTTAAAGCAGAAGAGGTGTTGAAGAAAATGGAGGATAAAGCTAAATCTATGCAAACAGTCAAGGATTTCTTGCAGGTACAGCCTCCCAGATTTAGCAGGAACTGGCCTACAAAAATTGGTCCTTTCCAGTGTCAGACAGGCCACAAAAGAAGCAGATACAGACGCTCCAGAGGCAGATCACAACCCCAAGGCTCATACAGGCCTAAACAATGGGGTGCTTCTACCTCCAAAAGCGGAGAGGAAAAATCACAGCCATATAGGAAACTCAATGACTTTCCTCTGCCAGCACCAAGCACTTATCTTCTGGCAGCCCCTTTGGGGGGAAAACTAGCACTTTTTTCACAAAATTGGCACGTGATCACCCAGGACAAATGGGTCTTAAATATCGTATCACAGGGCTACAGGTTCCACTTTCACACCCTGCCAAGGCCAAACAGTATGCCAGACCTGCCACGCAATCAATGGGCAGAGGCACAAACACAAGTTTCATTCCTCATAGACATGAGAGCCATTCAGCTAGTACCACAGCAAGAGCAGGGACTAGGGTTCTACTCAAGGCTATTCTTGGTGCCCAGAAAGACAAAGCCTGGAGACCAATACTGGACCTGTCTATCCTTAACACATTCCTGGATATTCCAAAATTCAAAATGTTAACTCTGCAGCAGCGTCTGCCCATGCTGGGCAAGAAGGCTTGGCTTGTGACTTTAGATCTAAAAGAGGCATACCTGCATGTCCCAATCAGACAGTCATGCAGACGATACCTCAGATTTATAGCTGGCTCAATGTACTACCAGTTTTCTGCACTGTCCTTTGGCTTATCTACTCCACCCAGGGTCTTCACAAAATGCCTGGCACCAGTGATTGCATTTTGCAGACAAAGAGGAATACAAATATATCCTTATTGGGCGACTGCCTTATTCAAGCAGAGAACAGGGACATTCTACTACATCTGGCATTTGTAAAAAGATTACTAACAGGTCTAGGGTACACGGTAAATGAAATGAAATCAAAACTCATACCCTCTCAAGAGATAATATTCCTGGGTGTAAGCTTAAATACAACTGCCCAGATGGCTTATCTCACGCCAGACAAACACAGACAACTGACTACTTATTTCAAAATGTTAGCAACAAAGACCCAGTTATCTGCAAGAAAAATTCTGCATGCTTTGGGCTTCATGGCATCCTGCATTCTGCTAATTCCATATGCAAGACTGCATATGAGGAAACTTCAATGGTATCTAAAAAGTGTTTGGACTCAACATTGCCACAGCCTGGAAACAATTACCCTCATTCCCTGCCTGCAACAGGAGTTTCGATGGTGGGCAAAAGCCTGTCACCACAACACGGGACAGCCACTCACCTTACCCACAGCCAGGCAGACATTGACAACAGATGCTTCAGATTATGCCTGGGGGGCCCATATGGCAGCAAGATGTATTCAGGGCACATGGTCCGCAAGTCAAATGTACCTACATATCAATCAAAAAGAGATGCTAGCTGTTTAGAATGCCCTGACAGCCTTCAAGGATCTACTTCATCCAGGACAACTACTGATAAGCACGGACAATACCACAGTCATGTGGTACATAAGAAGGGAGGCACACATTCCTACCCCCTCTGCAGGCTAGCCATGAACTTGTGGGACACAGCATTGACTTACCAAGTACATCTGCAAGCGCAATTCCTGCCAGGAAGGACTAATACCCTAGCAGACGAACTAAGCAGAAACCTAATGGTTCCCCAAGAATGGAAATTGGATCCACAAGTCTTCAGCATGATAACAAGGAACTGGGGATGCCCGGATATAGACCTATTTACCTCCCCCTCACAACTACCAAATACAGATATTCTGCACAAGGACTTATTACAAGCAAGCATGGAAAGTGGATGCTCTATCTTTCAGCTGGAAAGACCCAACAGTATATGCTTTTCCTCCTCTGCCTCTCCTCCCCAAGGTACTCCTCAAGGTCAGACAAGACGGACCAAAAATTATACTGATTGCCCCAGACTGGCCCCAATCCTAAAGAGCTTGTCTCAATGCCCAGCTTTGACATTACCTCAGATTCCTCACTTATTGACTCAACAAGACCGTCCGATTCTGCACAGCCAACTCAGGACCTTAAACCTGGCAGCATGGCAGATAATGTAGCCAGTCAAGATGCACCTCTCTCTAAAGCAGTGTGATGGCTGTTATTTTGGAGGCCAGGAGGCCTAGCACCAGAAAATCTTATGCAGAAAAATGGAAGAGATTCTGTGCTTGGAACCAGGCTCAAGGTTTTGACACGATTGTTCCAAATATTCCTCAGATTTTGCAATACCTAACTGAGATGCTTTATAAAGGCCTTTCCTTTTCATCAATTAAAATTCATGTCTCTGCCAGTTCAACTTATTACAATACATAACCACCTATTTTTTTCTCATCCATTACTAAGGCAGTTCCTCAGAGGGGCCAAAAACATAAGACTTCCAAAGAGAGCACCAATACCTGCATGGGACCTCAGCTATGTCTTGAAAAAACTCACACTGTCTCAGTTTGAGCCAGCCTCTACAGCTGATATAAAATTCTTATCCTGGAAAACAGCTTTGCTCCTAGCAATAGCCTCTGCTAGGTGAGTTTCAGAGTTACAGGCACTCGTGGCTGTGGAACCTTTTTATCATTTTCCTTCCTGACAGGGTTTCTCTGCGGACAAACCCTACATTTATGCCTAAGGTAGTGTCCAGTGTGGCCGTTAACCAAACAATCCATTTGCCTACTTTTTATCCAAACCCTCAGAATAAGGGTGAGAGAATTCTGCATTCTTTGGACATTCACAGGCAGCTACGCTTCTACTTGGACAGAACCAAAGCTTTCAGAAAGACTGAAAAACTTCTCGTGGCATATGCTTGCAGGATCACAAGGAAAGCCTATCTCAAAGCAGACCATTTCAAAGTAGATAGGCCACTGCATTCGTTTCTGCTATTCACAGCATGGCAAATCAGTGCCTAAGGGCATTAGGCCACATTCAACCAGAGCAACAGCCACTTCAGCAGCCTTCTTCAGAGGAGTACCAACCAAAGACATCTTAGAGGCTGAAACTTGGAGTTCAGTGCATACTTTTACAAAGCACTATCACCTACCTCTCTACTCTAAATCCAGGGCAGGTTTTGCCACTGCAGTTCTGCAGGGCCTGATAGCCTCTCCAAATCCTATTTAGCACGCACCAGCCTCCCTACCTTAGCTTTGGGATTCAACCCAATTGTAATGACTGCAACAGTGAAACATGATGAACATAGTACAGTTGTGTACCTACCATAAATGTAGATGTTGGAGTGTATTCACTGTTGCAGTCCAAGTTACCCTCCCACCATTCCCCTTTTCCTTTGCTGGGACTTATCTGTACTTATCTATTCTATACAACCTATGTGGTGTATTTGCTTGTAGATGAAGGAAAAGTTGTTGTTTGTGCATGCATGCTTATTTGCATATTTTAGCCTACCATTTTAGGGGCACCTGACATCTGGGGCAAGAAAAACTGAAGAAAATGGCATCTGCTGCATCTTTTATACCCCTGGCGCACTGACGTCAGGGAGGAGGCGACAGCAACAGACGCCAGACCTAAACTTTGGAATTCAGGCTGACTGCGGGTAGCCTGCCAGCAGGATAACCCAATTGTAATGACTGCAACAGTGAATACACTCTTAACATCTACATTTATGGTAGGTACACAACTGTACTTTTTCCTGATATTGAGTGATGGTCTGTGTGTCTGAGCTTGGTTTAACACTTTGAAATTTTTGTGCTATTCTTAACTTCCCCCAAGCTATGCAACTCAAACTGTTAGGAGAATTTGCTTCTTTATGCACAACTATTTGAAAAAAGAAGGCAAAACTTACTTCAGTACTGACATGGCACCCATTTATTGGCCAGAGACCATTAGTGTATGCACAGTGCTTTCTTGAATATCAGACAGATCAAATCTTTAAAATAATTTTCTGTCAAGCTGTTATGCTATGCTGCTTGGCTGCATATCTTGCCCATTAAGTTTCAATATTCCTTTCGAGTAGGCTTATTTACATTCTTTGTCTTTCATTGCTTAAGATGCTTTTTCATATTTCGCAGTATCTGGTCTTTTCACTTAAACATTAATAATAAAACATTTTTTCATATTTTTACTTAACTTGAAAACACTTGGTTTGAAAAATGTCCCCATGTAGCATAGATTCTGTAAGGCTGATTGAGCTTTCCTCAGCTCCGTAATGCAGAAGGATAAAGGCCTGATAGCTACTAGCAGCTGTTGCATGCCATAAAGTTGACACCAAGAAGAAGCAATAGTTGTTACCCAGTGCAGTTTGCATCTGTTAATCCCAGTTTCTCAATATGCATCTCATACTGTCAGCTGAGGGCAACTTGGCATGCATAGGCACATTTCCCCTCAGGAAACGGGAATGCTTGAGCTCAGAGGAGCTGCTAGGAAGTTGAGGGGAGGGTAGACGAGCCTCTAGGAAAAGCAAACTGGCTTGCTCTGTGCCACCCAACTCTTGCCAAGGAAGGGAGAGACGGTCAAGATTCCTGGGTAGGAACAAATGGGCTTGTAAGCCTCTCGACTAGTCCAGGAATGCGTGGCTGCTGTACTCTAAGAACAAGTGGGCTGATTGGGTGCTAGTGGTGGAGCAGTTAAGCAAGGTCCTTGGTGGGATAAAAAATAAATAAAGCTGTGACTGCAGTTCAGATGACCAGTATAGAGTTAGTGGCCTGGGTCCTGGAGGAGCCAGGCAGAAGGGTAGATTTTTGAGCAGCTTACATCATCTCGCCCATTCTAGGGTGGGGGAAGGAGGGGTGGTACTTATGCTTGGACATGCCCACAAGGTTGATACCTTCTGGGGATTGGATGGGTGGGGTGTGCTACCTACAAAGTAGGGGGGGGCAGGATGATTGCTGCATCACTTGTGGAAACATAGATGATATAGTGCAACACCCGTTACATGCCAACCCTTGGGACATTACATGCCGAGGAGAGAAGGTAGGCCCTAAAGGGAAAACGCTTCTTTAATGGCAGTGTGACTGTACCGCAGGTTGCCTCGATCTCTTAACTCATAAATTCATAGGTGTTTACTAGGCTAATGACCACAAGGGACTTTATAGTTTAGCCATGCATCCCAAAGCTCTGACAAGCTCTTCTACCCTTGATAAGTGTAAGCAAGGGCTTGGGAGGTGCAACATTTGCAGGCATGGTCCTGTGAGATGAACCATTTACAGGCTGCCTGTGTCCATTAGAGACATAGGTGCCAAACCAGGGATGAATTTCCTGTTGCTCATCCAGTTGCCCAAGTTGCACTTGATTTGGGGTAAGCAGGGACTTTGCTTCAAATGGATGAGGTGCCTGTTCCAGAGAAAGGGTAGTCTCTGGGATACATATCTATCACGCCAGTATATCCAGATTATATTGCAGGCAAGGTTTAAGTGTTTAGAACAGTTAATTCTGGTGCTGGTTGTTGTGCAGATATGCAGGAGACCCATCAGAGTGAGATCTGACAGCACCTTATATGCTAGGCATAGATCTTCCCTCAACAGCCTGCAGGAGGCAGAATACAGGGACATTGGGCCTTGAGGTGCTCTGCATAGGGCATGTTACTTATGCCCTGTTTTCTTTTAGTGAAGAAGTTCTGTGGACTTCCCAATTGTTGGATATGTCTGGTTAGGTACATACCAAAGGGGTGGGAGGGGACTGTACTCTGTGATAGGTTTCATGAATGCTGAATACAGTGGAACAATGAATTCCTTGGACCTAGATGCCATATCTTTGTCAGTTGCACAACATAGAAGAATTTCCTCATTACCATAGATACGTGATGGTTAAAGACTAGATTACTGTTTGTGTGTCCCCAAGTCCCTGACTAGAAGGTGAATTCTTAGGGGTGTGTTTTCAATGTGATAGTTACCAGGGGTGGATAACTTCCTGAAGGATACTATTATGTATTTCCTTCAGTTTTAGTTTGTGTCTGAGGGTGATTCAGTGATAGTGCCCAATTTGCAATCACCAGCAAATTTAGTCCACTAGAGGTCATTGACATTGGCCTTGACTTCAGCGAAGTAAATAACAAAAAGGAGGGGTCCCAGGACCAATCCCTGAGGAACTCCGCTTGTGACTGGCCTCTTTGTAGATGTGGACTCCCCAATCCTAACTTCCTTGGTTCTGTCTTTGAGCCAGCTGACAATCCACTGGGTGACATGAGGGTTTGTACCTAATCTGTTACGGTTGTCAACAATTGTTTCAGATGCCTTGTTCAGGTCAAGGTAGGCAGTGTGAGCCATTTTGCCCTCATACATTGCTTTGGTGATATTCTCAAAGAAGTCCACCAGATGGAGGAGGCATGACCTGCCCTTGATGAAACCAAACTGGGTTGGGTCCGGTGTCTGGAGGTTTCCTTTGTCATTATTGATCATTTCCATGATAATTCTTTCCATGGCTTTACATATGAGACTAGTGAGACGTATGGATCTGTAGTTTACAAGGTCTGTAGATGGCCCACCTTCGGGCAAAGGAATGACTTTTGCTGTTCTGCATCCATGAGGCATGAAACTTGGTCTGTAGATGGCCCACCTTCGGGCAAAGGAATGACTTTTGCTGTTCTGCATCCATGAGGCATGAAACTTGTTTGGAGGCTACAATTAAATAGCAGTTCCAGAGGGCCTGATAGGTCATGTTTTATGACATTTAGAAGGCATCCTGGGATATTGTCTGGGCCTATTGATGCAGAGTTCTTGGCCTTAGAGAGACCATTGAGGACCTGTTCCCTAGTGATAGCAGTGATGCTTATATTTGATGGTATCTCCTGAGGAGAGTTTGATGGGGAGAGAGACGTAACGTCCCAAGTACTGTAGGAGATGGTCCTGGATGGATGTGTAGTTACATATATAAAAGAAAGGCACTGGAAATAGCTGATGGTCATCTGTGAGAGGTGGGGGCCAGATCACCATCAAAACTGAACAGGACAGTATTTCCTGTCCTGGTTATAGTCGCACCTAATCCAGCCTTCATTACATTGCTGAGATGTTTTCTATGGCCTCCATCTTTGATTCCCTTCTTGCATTATATTGTCTTATAGCTTTGCTTTATTTAACATATTCAGATGTATAATACATCCTGTTTTCATTTTATTGTGCTTTATTATTTGACTCGCATTTTATCTCGCACACCTGTTTGTCATCTGTTAATTCTTTTAACTCTGTACATATGACTTCACTTTGTCTCTTTATGTAAGCATCTTTTGAGAATGTTGGCACTGTTTTGCTTTAAATGCATGTCCCTTGTTATATAATTTGTTTTTGCAGCAAATTGCCCTTTCTTAAAAAGTTGCACAGCTCTCCAGGTTCACAATTTTTGGCTCTGTTTTTCAGGTCAATACCATATGTAGTCTCTAAAACCTTATGATGTAAAAAAACAGAATTTTAAGTGGCATTTTTTTCTGAGATGGCAATAATTATGAACTTTTCTGCAAGTACTGCTGTTTTGTTTTTCTCATCTGTGAAAATAAGAGAGTTATGGCTGCTGCTTCTCTCAGATTTCAAGAATGCAGCATGCGTATTTAACTGTAGATGTTTTTTTCCCCAGCAAATCCACTTACAGTAAGGAATATGTCAAATCACTGGATCCAAAGCTTCCAGTTTTTTAGTCGGGTTTCCTTCTTGTGGCACAAGTATTCAAAGTGGGAAAGTACAACCTTATTTCAGTTGATTTGTACTTTACCTCCAAACATGAAAACAGTGAGCAACAGATTGTCTTTACTTCTGTTGATGTATTTCTTCAATCTTAGCAGACATTTTAACACCCTCTGACAGCATATCATGCCAGGATGTTTTAAGTAGCATAAAGAACAGTGTGTGTGGCCTAAACTCCAGGAATGGTGCATTGCAAACTGAATTGTGTGATACCACATGACATGCTAATATTGTACCATGCTCATTAACGTTTAAATGTATGCACCCTGTGGCTAACATTTCATGTGGAGGATACCCTGTATCTCTTTAGAGTTTGTGAATCTACATTGGCATTGATGCCTGTGGAGAGGACCCAGATTCATGTGCTTAGCAGCCTGGGTGAAGAGGCAGAAGATGATACAGTCTCAGTCCATTTTTGCCTTTTGGATGTGATGGTGTCCCCTAAGAACTACCATGTCTCTACCTGTGAATGATCACTGTGCTATCTTATGGGAAAGATGCTTCTGTGCTCTACCCCTAATCTTCATGTCTTTCTTAATCAAAGGAGGCTGCCTGTGCTGGCATAGGTAGCCTCTGCCCCTCCCTTTGAAGCATAATAATACTCAACTAGATTCTGTAAGCAAAAGTCCCAAGTCTTTAGCCTTGGGAGTGTCTTCCACAGTGAAAATTAGGTAACAGTCCCCTTCCATAGACACCTTTTTTGTAGATCTGAATGAAAGGCAATTGATGTATTCTACACAAATCTCCTTACCCTCTAGGCTATAACACTAGCAATAGAAATAATATCACCGGGCTGCCCTGCATGTCTGTCTTGTGCAAATGTTAAATCCTGGTAAAGAAACAATTTAAATGGGAGAAATTAAAGAAGTTTCATAGTCTTTAAAGGGGTGCCTAGAGCTCTTTGGCTAAAGGGAGGGGATGTAACATAGGTATTTGAGGTTGCCTTTTAGAATGTATTCCTGAAGAGGAGTCAGAGTGCCAGCCTCCATCTCTTAAATCCAAACAGGGTCTACAAAGGACAGGGCACCTGTAAATATCTTTAAAAGAACCCAGTGGCTAGTAGTATCTACTACCACTAGATTAGTATCTACTTCAAGGAAAAAACAACCCAAAGGGTAAAAAGGTCGCACAAACCATTCAGTAAAAACTGCAAGGAAGACTAAATCAAGCAAGAGTCTTCACTGTGTAATACCTTAAACTTCCTGTAATGGAGGTCCATGGGATGTATGCAGATGATCCACCTTACGGACATAGCAAACGTTTCAGCTATGTGGCTTCTGATTACCTATGCATTTTTACTTTTAAAGCATTTCACAGTCAAGGCACATGCGCGGCTGTTATGCCATTTCTACTGGATATTTCAAGGAGGATCCAAACTGGCTCCAATTCTCAACATGCTGCTTAATAAGAAAATTAGTTTTGGACTTAATTTGGACGAAACACTACAAAGCATTCATCCCACTTTGACCTTTAGAGCCATCATTTACAAAGCACACTTGCTGAAGTATCAAGGAGAACATAAAGGAGATTCTTGATGAAGCCTTGAGACATAAGACTAACTTCGCCAGCCTTTAAGGTAGGAAAGCATGTCATTAAATGTGGATACATTGCACTAAATGGTAGCAGATTTGCAGCAACGAATATGGTTGTAAATAAGCATACGTGACTGAGGATAATAACGTCTGCCTAATGAGGAGCAGCTGTTGGATGCCCTCTTACACAAGATTTTCTTTGCTGCATCCCTTACCAGGAGACTTGAAGAAGCTGGAAATAGAAAACTACAAGGTCATTTGACTGCTGCACTTTGTTTCTGAGATGCAGCAGAAATGTCCCGTACAGAATTGTAGATCCTTTTTATTTTATGTTTTATTTTACATTTGTTGACCGGGCTGGTCTAACCGGATACATGTCCATTTTCAGCAGAGGCCTGGGGAGAAAAGCTCCAAGAGAAACCATTAAAAATAGCAAATTTACAGAATTTACTCGGATAAAAATATACAATAGCACACAGAAAATTCACTCAGGGAGAAAAAAGTACAAGAGAAAAAAATAAATAAAATAAGCAATAGTGCAGTCATATATTACTGAAGTAAACTAATACAGAGAATATTACAGATGCAACAACAGGAATTAATTACAGGATGAGGGAGTTCAAAATTGAGAGGTAGCATAAAGGTAAGGATAAGTAACTACTTTGTATGTCGGGGAATGTGAGCATACTAGTAGCAAAAGGCAAGCTTTGTATGCAGGAGAATGTGAACATGCTAGTAGCAAAGGAAGTCTAGCCAGGGTTCATGCAGGAGCAAAGCCAGTGAGTTGTGAGGTGGGTTTTGAGATGAGATTTAAAGATGGGAAGAGAGGAGACTGAAGTGAGGCTGTCAGGAAGAGAGTTCCAAGCCTTTCCTACAGTGTTAGAGAACAAGGAGGCTCCTGCCAGGTTATTGGATTTACATGTTGATAGAAGAAGTTTGTTAGAGGAACGTAGGCTTTTGAGGTTGCAATATGGTGTGATAAGAGTATTGAGAATAGGGGTGTTGGGTTTATAGAGGATTTTATGGGCTAAGTAGAGCTGATGAAATAAGATCAGATTTTGAAACTCAAGCCATCCTAATTGCCTAAGGTTTAAATAGTGATGAGTTCTGAATGTGGAGTTGGAGGCAAATCTGGCAATACTGTTGAAAGTGACTGCCAGTTTGGAGAGGTTAGTTTTGGACAGGTTAGTGTAAATAGGAAAGGCATAAAGTAAGGTAGAGATCAGATGTGAATGGGAAATGCAAGTTTTAGCAAGAGGTGTAAGAAATGGTTTAATTCTATACAGGGAGCCTAGTTTTTTGTTAACTAATTTTATAGTGTTGTTAATGTGACAGTCAAAACATAGGTTGTTGTCTATCTCTATTTCGAGGAGCCTGGTGGAAGGGTCAGGTGTTACGATAGTACCATTATTAGACAAGACAGAGAAGTTGAGAGGACAGGATTTACGGGTGAGGGAGAAGTGTAACAGTTTGTTTTTTTGGGGGGGTTAAGATTAAGCAATGTTTAAGGAACCAAGTTCCAACTGTTCTGAAAGTTTGTTGGGTGATGGAGTGCAGTTCTGAGGAGGATGAGGCAGAGCAAATCAAAGTAGAATCATCAGCGTATTGTATACAGGTAGCAGAGGGAATAGTGGTGTGAAGATCATTTATAAAAATAGAGAACAGGAGGGGGCCCAGTATGGAGCCTTGTGGGACTCCAAGGGTAATGGGGAGGAGGTTGGACAAGTTATTTTGCCAGAGCACAGCCTGTTGTCTGTTATGTAAAGACTCAAACCACTTTATTGCACTAGAGTCCAGTCCAAAATTTTTGAGTAAATTAATCAGAATATGGTGATTAACCATATTGAAGGCTTTGGACAGGTCTATAAAGAGAGCAGAGGTGAGAATACTATTATTTCGATTTTTGTTGATGCAGTCGGTGAAGGAAAGGAGGGCTGAAGTGGTGCTGTCTGAAGCCATGTTGACAGACAGTAGGTTGTTATTTAATAGGTGTTTAAGAAGTTGTTTTTGGACGCATTTTTCCATGATTTTAGGTTGGGGGAGAGAAGGGCTATGGGTCGGTAGTTGGAGAGTTCTGTTGAGTTACCACCTTTGTGCAGGGGAATGATATGTGAAATTTTCAAGCTGGAAGGAATGAAGCCTTCTACAAAGGTTCTGTTAATCAGAATGGAAATGGGATAGGCTAAAGGTTTGGCTGCAATTTTTAGATACTGAGCTGGTATAAGGTCGGCAGAAGGGGAGGAGGTCTTAAGTTTTTGGAGAAGTGAACAGATAAGTGATGTAGGTACAGGATGCAGTAGAAAAGATGGAGAAGAAGTGTTAGAGGAGGTGGACTGAGAGGAGATCTTGGGGGCTAGTTGATTTGCTAAGGCCTGGACAGTTTCAGAAATGAGGTGTTGAAGGCATCAGCAGTTTGTTTAGGGTTGTTTTGGAGAATACATATGGGGCAAGGAGTTTGAGTGACCAGGCTTTAAGAGGCTATTTATTCCTGCCCAGAACCTTTGAGGAGTTTGCTGGTTAGCTAGTTGTAGATTATAGTAGTAGTTCCTTTTGTCTAGTAGAACAGCTTTTTCTTATTTGTCTAAAGTTAAGTTGGTCGGTAGGAGCTTTAGAGCAACGAAATTTGGTCCAGAGTTTATTGTAATTTTTTGTCTTGTATTTTTTGAGAGCCAAGGGGCTGGTTTTGAGCTTATTCTGATAGATCTTAGGGGAGCATGAGAGTCTAAAATAGACAGGAACCTGGAGTTGAAGTAAGCTACAGCAACCTCCAGAGGCCGTTGTTTAATGGTAGACCAGTTGCAAGCATTAAGTTCAGAAAGGAAGATTTTAGGGTTAAAGTTTTTGTTATTCCTGACCATTTTGTATTTAGTTAGATTAGGGGATGTAGTTTTAATTCGGAATAAGTAAGAGCATGGTCACTTAAATCATCAGGTAGTGTACCTACTGTGCAAGTATGGTGGTGCTTATTTATCAGAATCCAGTCTGATATGCTTTCTTTGTTAGTTTTGTTGATTCTGGTAGGGACTTGAATGATTTGAGAAAAAAATGAAGATTTAAGAGGGTGGGAGGGTTTTCAGAGGTGCAGGTTATCCAGTCTATATTGACATCTCCAAAGACTATAGTTTCTTGTGGAGATTGAATAGAAAGCCAGCTAAGGATATCTTCTAGGGTACTGATATTATTTCCAAGGGGAATGTAGGTGCAGATTATATAGATGGACTTGTGTGGATTAAGCTGGAATTTCGTGACGAAGATTTTGGCATTATTTGTGGAGGGAGATTTTTCTTGTATGACCGTAATTTGCAAACCAGTTTTGTAAAGGATAGTATCCCACAACCTTTTTTGGCTTTACGGTTAAGTCTATGGATGTTGTAGCCGGGGGGGGGGGTAAATCTCCCTGTCTATGGTTGTAGGTTTGAGCAAAGTTTCGGATAGGCATAGGATGTCGAAAGACTGTGTGTCTAGCAGGGCATGGATGTGGGTTCTTTTATTATTAATGCTGCGGATGTTGATGTGAGCAAAGGAGAGAGAGTTAGGGGTTTGGAGGATATGTTTGGGCATACGGGAGGGGGACAGAGTGGGTTTATAGTAGCAGTTTTGATTGGGATGAATGTCCCCTGCTAGAAGTGATAAAAGTAGTCTTATTAGGTCTGAGGGTTTGGAGAGGAAGTGTAAGGATTTTCTGTTTCCCTGATAAGAGTAGGAGAAATCAAGTTTTCTGTGGATTTTAGTACAGAGGTAGCTGGGGGAGGAAATGATGTTTGGGGAAGGTTGAAATGTGTTCAGTGGAGGAGAGCAAGTATCTTGAGAGAGGATGTGTGGTTCTTTGAGGCTAAGATGTTCGTAAGAGGTAAGAAGGTAGGGTAGTATAAGGAGAGGAAAAGGAAGAATAGTTTTAAATAAGATGAGGTTACAGGTGAAGGCATAGTGATTAGGAAGGTAAAATGAGAGAAAGCTTGGGAAATGGAAAAGAAAGTATACAGAGGTGTAGAAGGAGGAAGTTAAGTAAGAGGTAAAGATGCAGGAGGAAGGGTATTGGATGACAGAAAAAAAAATGTGAGGGGTATTTATTCTGACTGCCCAGTCCATTGTGTAGGTCTTTGATCTGCTTGTCAGATCCCCTGTATAGGGTTACCACCTGTCCCACTTTGCGAGGGACAGTCCTTTGGGCAGTTGTGTCCCACAAAAAAATTGAAAAAATGGCAAATGTCCTGAGATTTTAGGACTAAAATATTTCCTATATTTTATGTAATAGATGCATAAAACAGTTATTCTGAATCTGAAACACCTAAATGTTATAAAAAACACAATAAGCAACTAAAATGCTACAAGAATAAGCTTTTATTTGGGCAAAAAAGTGAAGTTCTGTCCTTTGTACTGGCTGTGGATATGTTTTGCTCTGCAAAATCTGTTTGTACCAAAAATGTCCCACTTTGGGCATTTGAAAATGTGGCAACCCTAACTCTGTAGTATTAGTGCTCCAGCCTTGAGACCCTTTAAGAATGTTCCATCTGATAATACACCACTTTCTTTGGTTACTTGAGATCTCATTGGCTGCCAGCTCAAAAATATGTGAATCTGTGCTGTCGGCAAAGTGCTCAGTCTTAAAATTATTCTGATCTCTAATTTGATGTCCGTCGCCAAGTGTTGCTACACTATTTCTAAATAATATTGCTCTTCTATGCTTAAGGGATGAATTTGATATGATATTGTTTGAAGTTCATCTTTTTCATGTTGACCCCTTTGTCTTCTCCCTTCTCTGTCAAGAGTTTAAATAGTGATTGTCTGATAGTTTTAGTGAATTTAATGGTTAGCTTTCCTTAGATAAATATTTAATAGTTAATGGTTTATCCAGTTTATGTAGTTAAGTGTTTTCATATAAGCAGTTTGTTGCTTGAGTGTTATCCTCTGTTATCGTTGTATTTGTGTAGTGTGCCCTTTGTTTTGGGCAAGGAAAGGCAGAGCATTTTCAAGGAGTGTTCACGTTGCAGACACAAAATTTCCCCCACAAGACACCCATGATTGTTGTGTTGTGTATTTGACAGTGCCACATTTATCTGTGGACTGTGTTTGCACTGGCTTTGAGCCTGTAGTCCTGGCCGACAAGAGAGAAAAACTTATGTTAAAAGGACATTAGCCACCTGATACAGAGGTGAGACAATCTTTAACAAAAAAAAGGGGGGGGGAAAATCACTGGAGAAAAGCTGAAGACATAATGAGTCGGAGATTAGCATGAGATCTGATTCTTCATGTTTTTTTTCTACACCGAAAGTCAGAGGTTCAATGTACCCCACTGCTTGTACTCCTGTTTACAGCCGTTCTGTGTATCCAGAACCATTGGATCCAGTTTTGATATGGGATTTGCCTGAGAAGAAGGAACTTAAGCTAGACCTGCTCCTTCATTCTTAACCTTCCTTTGCACTGTCTAGTAAATCCTTCAGGACTTACAAAAGCACCTCAGAAGTGGACTCCTTCAGGTCTTACAAAAGCACCTCAGAAGTGGACATGGATCATCTGATACAGAGCTTTATTAAAACACCGATTGAAAGTGGGAGTCATTCCATCTCCTTTGGCTCTGAAGGTAGTTGGATCAACCCAGATGCCACATGTACTAGTTCTTCTCCAATCTGCCTTTTGGCCCTGGTGGTGTTGGAACCATCTTTCCACCCAAAACCTATGGCCCTGTTACTGGTACTCCCTTAGGTGTCAGCACCAGGTGTTATGGGTCGGACGTCTCCCCTGATGTACCAAAAAAGAGGATGTGCAAGAGGAAGCACTTGGGCTCCCCCTTCTGAGTCCTTAACATTTGATACCATTTCTGAGGACAGAGAGGGATCCTCCCACTCCCCTGCTGAAGATGCCTCATTTGGAAAGATTTTAGAGGTTATGCTTCAGAGATGATTTTGGCCCAATGACCCTTCCTCTCCATACAAGATGGTACTTTTGAAGCTATGGTTCGATCCCCATCTCTATCGCTGAGTGGTGCTGACAGCGGATATTGGTTGACTTAACAGTTAGGAGGTCATGGCAGGAACCAGATATTTGTGAAGCAGTCCCTTGAAAACCCATCAAAATATTTCACCCCCAATGACAAGCTGCACTGAGCAAAGTCCCCCTCATTTGACTCCATCATTTTGCTAATTGAGAGCTGTCTGAGGACTCTGCCTCTTTTCATCCACCATCAAGGAGTTGAGTGTGATAGATAGTCTGGGAAGGCAAGTGTATGCTTCAGGCTTGTCTGCCACACATGAATAGATTTTGGAGAGATTTGACTCAACAAGCCGTATCTACTCTGAAAGCTGCCCTGACATCAGAGTCAAGGAAACAACTGGAAACTGCCTTAACAGCCATGTCCAGTATCACCAACCTCCTCATGTGCGTCATGCATTATGTGATGGAAGGAGCAGCCGGAACTGACATAGTAAAGTGGCTACACACATGGCTGCACCTTTGTGAACCACTTCAAAAGCATCCTTCACCAATGCTTCCTTTGATTCTTCCTTGTTTGGCCCATTGATGGAGAAAAGGATACAGAACTGTGAAGAGAATGAAAAGACTTTCTGCTGTCTAAAGTTTGAGGATCCACAGAGATCTGATAGCAGGAGCCAAAGGAGACCTCATTCTTTCTGGTTTAGGAAGTCTAAATGTCAACAGCTGGAGTCTTCTTTTAGTATGGGTGATCATAGCAGAGGTGGACCTTTCAGTGGACGCAGACCCAGAGGCCAAAAAGATCCCCAGAACCAGGGTTAGCTCTGGCCTTTCTCCAGCTGATGACCACAGCATCCCTAAAGGTCTGGTGACTGCTCCCCTCTAGTGGCAGCCAGTGATCATTTTTTTCTTGACCCAGCAGCGTAGCTGGCCATCACACCTGGCAATTGGTTCAGAAGGACCATATCCAGAGGGTACTCCATACCTGTAGATCAGAGAGCACATGCTATGTGCTATATCTTTAAGACTGAGCATGCACGTATAAATTTGAAGCACGTGCCATACCTAGTGCCATTTTGAGAGTGCAGCCAGAGAGTAAGCATGTACGATTACAGCAGTAAGTTTGTATACAAGTTACTTAAGTTAGTCAGTAAACTTCTATTGTGATGTGTTTGTATAAATTAAAGCTTCTTGAACAGAACCCACAAAGACTCATCTATTGTGTCCAAAGTAGGAGAGTGACATGGTGTCAGAACCAGGGTCAAGGAGAACAAGATTCAGAGCCATGAGGTGCGGAGATGACCGTGAAGGTAAACTAAAAGAAATGAGCACAAAAAAAGGGACAGAAAAGAAGCAAAGGTAATGAGAATACCAAAAAAGGACAAAATGGGGCATTACAAGGGCACAAAATGCATTATTAAACAGGAGGCATAATAGGCTGATTAAAGGAAATGCTTAAAGTAAAGGTGTTTGACGAAATGATTAACAGAAAAGTAAAACGAGCATGTTTAAAGGCAAAACAGGCATTTTTAGAGTAAAACGAGCATAAGAAAACTGCAATGGGCATGAAAAGAGATTAAATGAGCAAAACTAATATAAGGGCAAAAAAGGGACACATTAAGTGTAAATTGAGCAAGGTGACTGCATGTTTAATGTTTTGGCATAACTACGGCATCATATTGTATCAAGAGCATAACTAAGGTTATTTGTTCATATTGTATCAAGAGCATAACTAAGGTTATTTGAAGTAGCTTAGTGTGTGCTTATTACTGTGCATGTATTTCGAAGAGTTATTTGTATGCAAAGTGCAACTATTTTGTGACGTGCAGTCAAAGAATAGCCATTTCGAAAAGTTTCTTGAGCTGGGTGTGTCTGTTTGCAAAGTGCCTTCATTATAGTGTGTTCCTTGCACTATAGAGAATTGCCTAGAAAGGTACTGCCATTTTGGGGAAGTTTCATTGTGTTGTGTACTGTTTATTTGTAAAGTGCCATTACTTCGAAATGTTGTTGACTCTGAGCTTCTTCTGCCCAGATGTCCTTCTGTTCCAATGTTGCAGTATTCTACATTTTAGGTTTACCCCCTTCCTTCACGTACGTCTGGCAAGTATTCCAAAGTTTTTCAGTCCATCAGTAGTGTGTAGGACATCTGACGTGGCTCAAGGAACGTGGGCCATAAAAGTGACGTCTGCATGCACCACCCCTCAGAACTTCTCACCTGCCAGTCGTACACCAGATGATGTTCTTCGTGTTTCACTGTTGCAGTCATCACACTTGGGTTATCCCTGCCAGGGTAGCCCTCAGTCGGCCCAAATACCAGAGGCTTAGTATTTCTGTGTCGGTTGCTGCTGCTCCAGGACTAACGTCAGGTCATCAGTGGTACAAAAACAGGCAGCCGATGCCATTACATCAGTCTTTCTTGCCATGGAGCCCCAAAGCAGAAGCAATTCGCACTAGTGCCGGTCAGCCACTACCTGAGTTTTTCAAGTTGAAGTCTTCTAAAGCTAAGTACCCCGTTGGCGATCCCTTTTTCTTGCTCTAATCGAGGTCAGAAAAAGTTAACATTTGTCTCGCCTGTGGAAAGCAAATACCACACTGAGGCTTTCATTCTTACTGCGTCACCTGTTTAGGCCCAGACGACGACGTCGTCCCTCGCTGTCGATTTTGTGCATTGTTCAATGCCAGAACTATAGGTTGTCGGGCCCTTATTGTAGCTAGATATTTTTGCTCTCAGTCCTCGAGTTCCGATATGAATTCGGTAAGCCATCCAACAACCAATCTTCCAAAAAAAACATAAGGATAAAGACAGAGACACACTGCACATGTCTAAAACTGCCGACAACGCTTCTGTTAGCTAGTCGTCAGTTCTCCAGTAATCCAGGAGGTGCTTTTGCAGCCCCTGATGCCCTCTTCTGTGGATTTGCAGGCAGCTACCGAGATCCTTTCAGAGTCCGGTATGCCAGGAGACTCTTCTTCAACTAAGGATCCTGTGGATGTCTCTACCTTGGATGGGTCCAGAGCTGCTGAGCAGGCACCGGCTTCCGAGGAAGTACTTCGCACTACCGAAACTCAACACAGACTGACTACTTCTGCGTCTTCAGTTCTTTCGAAAACTACAGAGTTTCTAAGGCCCAGGGTAAAAACCACACCCAAATAACGACGACCCAAGCTCAGGCACCTGCTTCCTTGCCTCAGTCTCAAATGCTTAAAGTGGCAGAAGACCTGATAATGCTCATCAGGGGGAAGCCAGGCTACCCCTTCCAAAAGAGAGACTTGTCCCCAGTAGTCTTATCTGAACAGGAGTCTGATCACTCTGATGCATCTGAATATGAAGATGTGCAATCCTGCTCTGCTTATGAGGATTCTGATGCAGAGGAATCCATCCCTTCAGCCTCTCCACTGAGGATTTTTCCTTTGGGGAAACCCTACATACTTTAAGGGAGCATTTCCAATGGGAATTTCAGGACTATCCTCAGTCAAAAAAGAGACTCAGGGAATTCTTAGGTCTTCCACAGCACAGACCTCCTCCTGTCCTGAATGTTGTGGATGATGGTTTATGGAATCCAGTCTGACCCCTGACACCCTCCCTCCTGCTCCCAGGAAACCTGACCGGTATTAGAGAGTCCCTCACTCTCACAAATTTCTTTTCAGAAATCCTATTACTGACCCAGAGGTCATCTGTCGAGGACCTAAAGGAATCAAAGCAACTTCAGCTAAGAATCCCACCCCTTCAGATAGGGATTCCCGAGCTTTAGACAGATGGGGTAAAAAAAAAGTATACACCTCTGCTACTCTTGCTATTAGAGCATTAAATTGTGAGTTCCATATGCTGAAATATCAGCAACATACCATGGATTTCCTCAAACAAAAAATATCTTCTTTCCCTGCTTGCGCAGAAAATAGAGTTACAAGAGTTAATGCATTCTGCAAGTCAAGTAACTAAGCACACCTTACAAAGTGGTTTTGATACCCTGGAAGTGTCTTGCAGGGCAGTAATCAGTGGTTCTCTCCTTAGGAGGCATGCCTAGCTTAAGGAACAGACCTTGCCAGTCCATGTCAAATCCAAATTATTGGGCGCACACTTGCACAAAGACAACTTAATTGGCACCAAAGCGGAAGAGGTCTTAATTAAAAAAATGGACAAAAAAGCTAAATCTATGCAGACTTCCTTCCTACAGGTCCAGCCACTAAGGTTTAGTAGGCATTGCCCCTCCAAGCACTGGTCCTTTCCTGCCCCCTCCAGGTCAGTGCGCCCAGACCCAGGGGAAGCAGACTACCCAGACAACAACCCCAGGGAATGCAGAGATCTAAACAATAGAGTTCCTCCTCTTCCAAACCAGGAAGGTGCAAAGCCACCCCCTTTTGGTAAGAGCTCACAATGGCTACACTTCTTCCCCTTCCCTCTGCCCACCTGCTCTTGCCCCCTAGGAGGAAAACTCTCCACGCAAGCAACTGGGCCACCATTACCAACGACAGCTGGGTCCGCAACATAGTGTCCCAGGGATACAGATTTTATTTCCACATTCTGCCAACCCCAAAAGGGTTCTCAGATCTTCCCCCAAACAAGTGGGCAGAGGCCAAAAAGCAAGTCCTTTCCCTGCTCTCTATGAGGGCAATAGAGCATGTTCCTGCAGAATGAATAGGCCAAGGTTTCTACTCCAGATTCTTCCTGGTACCCAGAAAAGAGGGCACATGACGCCCCATCCTCGATCTATCCATTCTAAACACCTTTCTGGTAATACCAAAATTCTCACCCTCCAGCAGCTTCTATCTATGCTTTCCAGGGATGCTTGGTTAGCCACCCTAGACCTAAAAGAGGCCTACCTACACATTCCAATCAGGGAATCATGCAGGAAATACCTACATTTTAGGGCAGGATCACTGTACTTTCAGTTCTCTGCGCTTCCCTTTGGCTTATCCGCTGCTCCCAGAGTTTTCACAAAATGTTTGGCTCCAGCCATTGCTTTTGGCAGATAAAGAAATATTCAAATTTACCCATACTTAGACAACTGCCTGATTCAGGCAGACAGTCAGGAAGAACTGCTAAAGCACCTGACCTTTGTAAAGGATCTACTGACCTCTCTGGGGTATACTATCAATGAAAAGAAATCCAAACTAGTTCCCTCACACAAAGTTGTATTCCTGGGAGCAAGCCTGGACACAGCAACACAGATGGCATGCCTTACTACAGAAAAACAAGCTTACCTGACAGCCTACTTCTCTCAGCTAGCCACCAGAACCCAGTTATCCTCAAGGAGAATCCTGCAAGCTCTAGGATTCATGGCTTCTTTCCTTCTACTCATTCCATATGCCAGACTGCATATGAGAACTACAGTGGTACCTAAAAAGCCTTTGGTGTCAGCACTCTCAAGACCTGGAAACTCTTGTACCATTGATACCTTGTCTAAAGAAAGATTTTCTTTGGTGGGCAGCACCATGCTACTACAACAAGGGACTTCCCTTCTCACAACCCCACGCCACCCAAACCCTCACCACAGACGCATCGGACTATGCCTGGGGTGCGCACCTGGATGTCAGGTGCATTCAGGGCCAATGGAGCCCAAATCAAATTTATCTGCACATCAACCAAAAAGAGATGTTGGCTGTTCAGCATGCCCTGACAGCTTTCAGACCCCTACTGTCCCCGGGGCCTCTACTGATCAAAACAGACAACACCACAGTGATGTGGTATATCAACAAGCAGGGAGGAACTCGCTCTTATCCTCTGCAGGCGGCCTCAGTCATGCAACTACACCTGTTAGCACAATTCCTGCCAGGCTCTCTAAACTCTCTGGCAGACAAATTAAGCAGAAACCTGCTAGACCCACATGAGTGGCAGCTAGACCAATGAACCTTCACCCTTGTAACCCAGAAATGGGGCACCCCAAAGGTCTACCTCTTTGCCTCACACTCCAATCATCAGCTCAACAAATTCTGCACCAGGGAACATCACAGCAAGGCCTGGAAAGTGGATGATGTATCCTTCCAATGGGTAGATCTCTCTATGCATTTCCCCCTCTACCACTCATTTCAAGGGTACTGCTCAAGATAAGAGAGGAATACCCTGGGCAATCCTGATTTCCCCAGACTGACCACACCAGCACTGGTACCCACTGCTTCACAGCCTTTTCACCCCTGCCACCATGGCACCTACCTCAGATCCCAACACTCCTGACCCAGAGGAATGGAAAATTCATGTATCCCCAATTGCAGACCCTTAATCTGGCAGCCTGGCTTATTCCCTGACTTCTCCTCAAGCTGCCAGTCTAAGCAAGCAAGTTCTAGATGTGATAAATGATGCCAGATGCCCCAGCACTAGAAAATCTTATGCTGACAAGTGGAAAAGGTTTTGCACCTGGATCCAGCCAGCCCCCAGTCTTCTTGACTGCCTCCACCCTTTTCTTCAGCTTTAGTAATCAACCCAAGTGTGATGACTGCAACAGTGAAACACGAAGAACATAGCACAGTTGTGTACACTCTACATAAATGTAGATGTTCGAGTGTATTCACTGTTGCAGTCCTTGTTTCCCTCCCTCCATCCCCATTGTCTCTCTCTCTCCTTACAAGGAATTTTTGGTATTTACTTTCTACTGGTGGTGTTCTTCCACCATTACCTAGCTCCCTATTGGGGGCTCCTGACAGGGCAAGAAAAATTGATGTAATGGCGTTGGCTGCCTGTTTTTATACCACTGACAACCCAATGTCAGTCCTGGAGCAATAGCACCCGACGCAGAAATGCTAAGCCTCTGGTATTTGGGCCAACTGAGGGCTACCCTGGCAGGGATAACCCAAGTGTGTCGACTGCAACAGTGAATACACTCGAATATCTACATTTATGGTAAGTGTACACAACTGTACTTTCCTGCTACTCTCTGACATTGGATTTGAAAAATCAGGTAAGTACCCGATTGGGGAACTTTTCAATCCTTCATTATTTGATTATATTGCTTGTTTATGTTATCCGGAAAGGGCAGGTGTAAGTGTGGCCGGCAGATTCCCCGCAAAGACGCTCATGATCAGTGCCTTTTTTGCTTGGGTAAAGAACATGATTACGAGAACTGTCCTATTTGTCAGGCATTCGTCCCCAAAACCCTACATAGCCACTTGCATGCTCTAAACTTATATTAAGAGAATCAGCAGTTGAGACAACTAATGTTAGGGATGGAGGCCTCTTCCAACATTCCTTCAGAACTGCCAAAGAAGAAGGCCAAATCCATGTGGCCTACAGCTACCACTGCACCCCTATCATCCTTCCCTCAGCCTGTGGCTGACATTGGCCTGGCAGAGGAATTGGATCCTGCCACAAAGGATAAAGCAGATACCTCTGAGGAAGCCGCACAATCCCGTGTGGATGGCACGTCCATAGAGGCATTACTAATGTCCGTCTCCAACGCCAGGGGAGGCAGAGCTTTTTGTAAGCCTGTCTTATTCCGCAGCTCCCATACAGTCTCCAGACTCGAGGCCTTCTACTCAGATGACTGCTAGGCCCCTCAAAAAGAAACAGAAAATGAAGCAGATCTCCTCCCCTTCTGAAAGCATGCCTGACTGGCAGGCTTTCAGCTAAAGCTTGTTCAATGCCTTTATGGCCCTACAGCTTACCTCTGCAGGCAGTGCTAGCATTGCCCCTCCACTTTTGAGTCCTAGGCCTCAAACCTCAGACCCTGCTAGGTGAGAAAAGGAAGGTTTTTCTGATTCTTCCTCTGAAGACTCTCTCTCCCTCTTACACCTCCCAGATCACTTCTCCCTTGGGGTACGGTTCCCCAGAAGAAGAATCCATAGACCCTGACTCCCCAGCTGAGGATTTGACCTTTGGGGAAACAATATCTAAGATGAAAGACCACTTTTAAGTGGATATCTACTGAAATGACTGAGGTTCGAAAGAGGTACTATGACCTCATTCAGATGGACTCCCCGAGTCCTTCTGCTGTACCTCCAATCCTACCTGCTTTTCTGAATGCCTTCTCCTCAGCATCCTTAAACCCAGATTCACAACCACCTGTCCCATGCAGACCTAGCAGACTCTATAAAGTGCCTGAATCAGACAAGTACCCGACCCAGCCACTATCTCCATATCCACTGATAAGGCTTCCAGACTCCTACCTAGAACCTCTATACTTCCTGCTGACAAAGACAGCAAGATCATGGAGCGTCTGGGAAAGAAGATTTACATTTATTCTACCCAGTCCTTTAGGGCTACTAATTACCAGACACAGCTTCTGTGTGGAGTCTGCATGTCCTCCCTGCGGTTGAGTGACGTTAAAGACATGCAGGTATGTGCGAGTGTGAATGGGTGTGCCTTCGTTGAAGGTTGGGTGTCGGGCTGGCAACTCTGCAACGTAAAATCCACTGCCAATCATGAGCGGACCAGAGTTCTGCTGCGGTGACCCCTAACTGGGAAAAGCTGAAAGACTTTAATTACCAGGCACACATGGCGAAGTATACCTTATCCCTCCTGGAAAAAGCCACCTAGGAATTGGCTGATATTCCAGATTGCACAGTCGAAGCATCACGGTCTTCCCTCCAGGCCGTTAACTACCCAGGTGACCAGGCACTCAAAGTGCAGTTATGATGCGGCTGAAGCCTCAGCTGGGTTAGCTGCATCATCTTCTGCCTTAAGGAGATATTCGTGGTTACACTTACAACCCTTGCTTGACAACTTTAGAGCAAAGCTCATTGATGCACCCCTTGGATAATACAGCATAGTTCGGTGCTAAAGTAACTGGCTGTTTAAGTCCCTTCAGCAAAAAGGGAAGAAATGCAGGACCTCAAACACCTGCTTGTTTCACCTATACCTAAGTTGCAAAGGAAATACCCTTCAAAAATCATGTTCATTAGAAAACAATCTCACCCTGCAGCCCCATCCAGGCCCAGGAAACCTACTAGGAAGCAGCCCCCTCCGGCTAGAGCTTCTCCCTCCTCCAGCCAGAGGCCACCCTTTCAAGATAGGGTGGGTAGCATCTGACTACCTACCAACCTTGCCTCCTCCCTACTCCCTGTCTACCCCTGTCAGTCTGTCTCTCTTGCTGCCTCCCTGTATGGTCTCACATCACCTCAGACAAATAAGTCCTGTCTATCCTCCAGAATGGTTACTTCATGACCTGGATCCACCCCCACCCCCCCAGAACGAAAAGGCATTCCACAGCCCACAACATGACAATTACACTTCTTGCAACCTGTGTTGCAAGTTGTGCTGACTCAGGGCACCATCTATCCAGTCTGTCCAGTTGCAAAAAGGAAGAGGTTTCTACTCCAGAAATGTTCTGGTCCTCAGAAAGGATGGACCCTGGAGACCAATACTAGACGTCCCACATCTCAACCTATTCCTAAATGTCCTTACCTTCAGGATGCTGACTCTCCCTACCCTCTTCCCCCTGTTACTGCCCCAAGAGTTCATGGCAATCCTATACATAAAGGATGCTTACCTCCATATCCCCATAAAACCCACATTCAGAAAATACCTGAGGCTCTTGGCAGGCCATCCCATTTTCAATTTTCTGCCTTGCCCTTTGGGCTTTACACTGCACCCGGGGTGTTCACAAAATGTTTGGCTCCAGTGATTGCCTATTGCAGAACAAAGGGAATCCAACTCTTCCTTTACCTAGATGACCTGCTGATTCAGGCAGACAACAAGGAGACCCTCCTACTGCACATTCATCTAGTTCTGTCCCTGTTAGAGTCTCTAGGATTCCAGATAAATTTCCCAAAATCACACCCGGAGCCCACTCAGGACATTGTCTTCCTGGGGTGCAGAATTCGCACAGACCTCATGAAGGCTTACCTGCTGTGAAGATTGTGTGAAGATAGATGAAGGCTGCCAGCCATGCCAGATAGAATTTTGGAAATAATTCTGTCATCTGTAAATATTAATGTAAACCACAGGCTTGTCATCTTAAATGGTAAAAATAGTGTTACATGTGGAACTGAAAAAAAAAATGCAACTACAGTGCACTCTACTGACCAAGTAAAGCATGTTGTGACCCTTTGATATAAACATGGCTCCGGCAAGTCTAGATGAATAAATTCTTGCTATTGTTTTAAGGCCAGAGTTAATTTCCAGAATTTGCATGCATAAAGGTCCTTTATTGCTCTGGATTCTGCCCAGAGGTGAAAAATGTAAAGGTAGTTTCTGTTAGCCTGGGAACCCAGGGAAGTGTGAAGAATGATGTAATGTAACCCCGGGAAGTGAGAAGAATGATGTAATGTGAACCAGGAATGTGATTTTAAAAACAGAGAGAATCAGAGAGCAATAAGCATTTTTGTCTTGACCATCCAACTGACCAGCACTGTCTTGCTCTATATGTAAGTTTATCTTAGACTTGTGTTTTCTCTTGGAAATGGCTAGAAACTAGAAAGGTTAGACTGTGTTTTTCTGTGATGTCAAAACTTTACTACTGAATTATTTTAAGTATTTCTCTGTGATCTATGAACTCTTGACTAGCACTGTGTAGTAAAAGTACTGTCTTGTGTTTTGACTATTTGTTAAATATTTTTAAACCCTTTCAACTGTGGCTGTTTTTGTAGAGATAATTTAAGCTCTTTAGAGTACTTGCATGCCTTTGGTAAAATTGTACAAAGCCACCCCAATAACTTTAGCCGTGGGCTATACTACTAATTGGATAATAATAATATTGCACAATAATAATTGGACACCCTTTTAAGGGCCTTTGAGTAGCTGATAAATATTAGTGGGTGGTGGCAGCTGGTACTAACGTATAGTCTGGGGAAAAAAGGGCACAGCTGGAGAACCTGTGCCAGCCAGCCCCAGAAGTGTCTGTGTGGTTGTATAAACTCTTCTCAGTGTGTGTCAGCTACTTTGGCAGGGACACGAAGCACTGGTTGGACAGAGAGAGTGCTGGAGGTTTTAGCTTGCATACTAGGCTGAGATGTGGACCCTATAGCTGTGCCAGTGGGGAGTCTTATTGGGGACTTGGAGAGCAAGGGTGCAACCAGTCCCGGACTGACTGTAATCTCTGTGTGCTCTTAAGGGAAATTGCACTTTACTGTGTGTATTTGTTATCCTTTCCTCCTATATGAGACGGTCCTCACTGGTGTTAGTGGTGAGGAAGGAGACTCCTTGATTGCTGGGCCAGGGCACGGACATCCCACCTGCCACCACAAAAGGTGGAATCCCCGACAGAACACCTGCTTTTCTGACAGCAAGGGAGTACCTCATACTTCTAGGTTACATGGCAGCCATCATACCCATGCTACCATTAGCAAGACTGCATATGAGGAAGTTACAGTGGTACCTTTGGTCAGTCTGGACCCAACACTCCCTTCCTCTGGAGTACAGGGTTCCCCTTCTCCCTTGCTTGAAACTAGAAATTCAGTGGTGGCTGGTACAAGTGACCAGCAACCCAGGTCTACCTCTTCAACCACCCCTACCCACACAACTCATGCATATGGATGCCTCAGACTTGGGCTGGGTAGCAACTCTAGGGCAAAGAAAAGTGCAGGGCCTGTGACCGAAGCCACACAAACTAGAACACATCAACATTCAAGAGATGAGGGCAATTCTTCTTGCCCTGTGAGCCTTTCTACCTTGCCTCCAAAAAGGCCCAGTGAAGATTTTCACGGACACCACCACAGTTCTGTGGTATCTCAACAAACAGGGAGGGACCAAATCATACCTCCTTTGCAGACTAGCTCTGCTGATTTGGGAACTGGCCACCTCACAGGGGGTTTTCCTGCAGGCAGTTTACATCCCCAGTTCACAACTCCCAGGCAGACTATCTCAGCAGAACCATCACAAACAACCATGAATGGATGTTTCAAAGGGATGTCTTCCTAGACCTGGTCCACCAGTAAGGTGTAACTGAAATAGACCTGTTTGCCTTCTCCAGCATGTAACTTCCTGGCTTCTGCACCAGGATACCAGACTCCCAGGCACTAGCAACAGATGCCTTTTCAATATCTTGGAAGGGGAAATTTCTGTATGCATTCCCAATTGATTCAGAAGGAACTGCTGAAAATTCAACAGGACTCTCTGTGTGCTCTTAGTTTCAAGCAAGGGAGAAGGGGAACCCTGTACTCCAGAGGAAGGGAGTGTTGGGTCAAGACCGCACTGGTTCCCCTTACTCCAACTGCCCAAGAGCAATCACCACAAGTTACCCCCCTCAGTGGACCTTCTCACACATCATAAGGGATCACAGATGCACCCATAGTGGCAGTCACTACAGTGTCTTGCGTACAGAGAGACAAAGTCATAAAATACCTGGATCTTCCGACAGAAACGAGAGCCATGTGGAAGAAAGATACCCAAACAGTTCCAATAGTAGTAGGAGCAATGGGTCTTATAAAAAAAAATTTACAATCGTATTTAGATATGTTAGCAATTCATCTAACACCGTACGAATTGCAGGAGTAGTCATTAATGGGTACATTGCAGGTGCTGCAAAGAGCACTGTTGGCTGACATCAGAGTGAAAAATTTCATGAACTTTAATCGTACTTTGACTTAGGAATGGGGTCTATTCAAGTCATGGTATTAGAAACCCAAAAGACTTGGAGAAATTAAAAACTGCAGTCACTGCACCTCACCCTGTGGTTGATAGGATTCTGATCCCCTTCACACACCTTTACAATGAGAAAATGCTCAATGTCCTGCAGGAGGCCAGGAAACCTAACACAAGAAAATCTTACCTTTCAAAGTGGAAAAGGTTTTCCATATGGTGTCACAAAAGACTCTTGGACCCGCTGGAAAGCTAGACCCCTCTAGTCCTGTCTTTCCTGTGTGAACTGCTGCAGACAGGTCTGGCCTACTCTTCAATTAAAGCCCACTTGTCTGCAATCTCTGCATGTCTTCCTCTGGATCCACCCCTAGCATCCAGACTCCCTGCCAAACTCTTCTTCAAAGGGGTACTTCACCTAAGACACCCCAGGAAACAATCCCCTCTACCTTGGGATCTTAACTATGTTCTGGAAAAATCACTCTGGCTCCTTTTGAACCAGCAAACAAAGCCTTCCTAAAACGTTGCACATAGAAAACGGTTTTATTAGTGACCTTGACCTTAGCCAGGAGGGTCTCAGAGCTACAAGTTCTTGTGGCTTACCCCACCCTTCCTAGTTTTCCACAATGACAGGGTTATTCTTAGAACTAAACCTTCTTTCATGCCCAAGGTGGTGAGTGACCTATCCTTGAACCAGGCCGTACACCTACCTACATTCTCCCCCAATCCTCAGGGTGACATAGTACTTCATTCCCTAGATGTTCCCAGACAGCTCAGGTTTTATCTACACAAAACCAAGTCCATCAAACAATTTGACCAACTGTTTGCCTCCTTCCACCGTAGACCCCTGAGGAAAGCAGTGACCAAACAGACCACCTCAGCCTGGATCTCTGGGGCCATCACCTTCTGCTACCAACACCACAGAAAATCCCTGCAAGATAGTGTAAAGGCACACTCCACCAGAGCTGTGGCCTCTTCAGGAGCCGTCTTTAAGGGGTTAGATACCTCTACTATCCTCGAAGCAGCTACTTGGTCTTCAGTTCACACCTTCACCAAGCATTACAGACTGGACCATATTTCTAGAGCCAGGCTGTCCTTCACAGATTCCTGGCGACTGCTTCCAGACCACCTCCCCATCCACAGTGAGCTTTGGCACTGGCCCACATGTAGAATACTGCAAAATTTGAATAGAAGGACATAGAAAAGTTGTGTAAAATCTTACCATAACCATAGATGTCCTTCTCTTCCATGTTGCAGTATTCCTTCCCATCCTCCTTCCCTACCTGTTAGGTTGCATTTGCCCTTCTGGGTGGCACTGGATGGGTTTTGCCCTCCTAGAACTGGCTCCGACTGGGTCCTTCAGTTCTGAGGGCTGGTGCTTGCGGACGTCACTTTTATGGCCCACTTTCCCTGAGCCACGTCAGACGTCTCTCATACCACTGAGGGACTGAAAAACTTTGGAATACTGGCTTGGACGTATGTGAAGGAAGAGGGGTAAACCTACATGTAGAATAATTCAACATGGAAGAGAAGGACACCTATAGTTATAGTAAGAGTTTACACAACTTTTTTTCATTCACATTGTGCAGTTATTTGAAGTGTTTCTTAAAATGATGATAAATTACTTTAGCAATACAATAATTTCAAAAGCATTACAGAGCCCTAGAAACTTATTTCAAAGTCTAGTTACACCGAGGCTTGCATCGTGCAATTATTTGACGTTTCTTATACTAAAAATGCACAAAAAATAATGGAAACCAACTAGTGAGTCCTCTGTTGCTAAAAATAAGACGAATATTTAAAAATGGAAAATAGACAACGGAGGAAACTAGGCAATAGCTAAAGTCCAAGTGTAAATCACAATTCAGCTCACGAAATGCAGAAAAAACCAGCAAGATGTAAAACCATAAAACTCCTTTATTGTAGTCAACCAGAAGTTAAGCGCTTTCACTATACAGCTTCACAAAAGATCTGATGAAGCTGTATAGTGAAAGCGCTTACCTCTGGTTGACTACAATAAAGGAGTTTTATGGTTTTACATCTTGCTGTTTTTTTCTGCATTTCATGAGCTGAATTGTGATTTACACTTGGACTTTGGACTTCAGCTATTGCCTAGTTTCCTCTGTTGCATATTTTCCATTTTTACATGTTTCTTATACTGATAAGAGGTGATTTTTGTGCAGTACAGTAATATCAAGAGTATTACAGTGCCCGAGAGAGACTTAACTTCATAAAGTTCAATTATACAGACGCTCGTTGTGTTATTGAGCAAAGTTACAAGTACTGGCATAAATTTCAGGTGTGCGTATGTGTTCGTGCTTATGTGCAAAACCATTCACTGGTATATGTTACGGCAGATTGATTTCAAAAGCCCTTACCTCTTGTATTTTATCAGAATATTGCAGAGAATTATAAGAGCAGCTTATTTAGATAAAGATGCACCCACCAAGGCATTAATTTTGCTGCGTCTATATCATAACATTGTAGACGCAAAATGTCGAACACTCACAAGAGCGAAAATGCTGTAACTCGAATTCGGTATTGAGGGTCTGCCCCCCCCCCCCCTGCTAAATATACATTCCAACTCCGAGATCGTACTACAGTGAGGAAAAGGCAAATATCCCAATCTTCACTGTACTGCGATCTCAAAAACGGACCCCCTTCATTTTGGCCCTTTTGCTGTTGTGCCGTTCGACATTTTGATTTTGCAATAATATGATATAGATCCCATTTTGCTGAACTTAGCTGGGTCAGAGGCCATAGAAAGAAAGCGTTCATTTGTGTATGCACCAGCAGTGTATGAAGGAGAAGGTGAAAAACGTCATATTGTTGCACAGGCTCAGTCAAGGAACGACCTTGAATGTTTGTTTGAAGTGCAAGTTCAGAGAAATGTGCAACCCCCAGACAAATATTACACTGGAGAGGCATTTGTTTTACACGAGAGATCAGAAACCAGGATAAACTTTTGCAGCTTGTATAACTAATCTGAGAAACCAGGCTAAAACATGTCGGTTTGGAGACTTAAAGGATTAGTTAATAAGACAGGCTCATGTGTGGTATTAATAGTGCTGCTGTGAGAAAGATCTTGCTTAGTGATGGTGATTTAACGTTGAATAAAGCCATACAGATTTGCCAAATCCATGAAGTGACAGAAAAACACGCAAGTATGCTTGCAATTGACAAGAGCATGGTTTCAGCAGGCTCCAGAGCAAATGTAAACCACATGCAGCATGTGGCAAACAAAAATAGGCCTACTAAGCACATGTCCACAACTCCTGCTGGCTCATCAAGAAAATTACATAGTTTTCCAGTAAATTCTAAGGCCAGTACAGTTAGAGGGGCATGTTCCTCAGCACAGTACAAGCATGAATCAGCAAAACCCCAAGTCCAGCTTTATTGTTAACTGTCGCAATTGTGAAGCAAATCATGAGTCTAAAAGAGAGAAATGCTTAGCATTTGGTCAGCAACTTCACAAGTGTAACAAATGGAACCATTTTCAAAAAGTTTGCAAATCAGGTAAACCTTGTGCAGTTGCAAAGAAAGGTCACACAAAAAAGCAGGTTGATCAAGTAGAGATGCAGCAGTCAGTTTTCTGTGTGGATAGTGTATCCGTAATTGGTGATGCAGTGAATTTATTGGTGAAGAGCGAAGTGTTCTGTGCTGTCCGGATCAATGGTAAATCCACAGAGCTTTAAAGTAGACACAGGTTCAAAGTGTAATGTTATATCAGCAGACAGATTTGCTAGAGTGAGAACCAATTAGCAACTCAATGTGGCCAGTAGTGCGAAACATGTTGCTTATAGAGGTGACGAGATTCAAACTGAAGGCTCAGTGATGCTTTCATGTTACTTGGCCAAGAACTCTTAGAATTTATTCTATGTAGACAGAAGTGCAGTCTTTTCTGGGTCTCAAATGTAGCTTTAGAATGAATATTCTTTCTTTTACTGAAGAAGTTCATCACATAAGTATATCTCCTAGTTCCAGATGTTCTTCGTGTTTCACAGTTGCAGTCATCATATTTGGGTTATCTGCTTGCAGTAGCCCTCAGTCAGCCTGATTAACAAAGTCTTAGGTTCTGCGTTGGTTGCTGTCTCTTCTTCCGGGATGTCAGGTCATCAGGGGTATAAAACATGCAGCCAATGCCATTACATCAGTCTTTCTTGCTGTGTGGTGCCCGAAGCAGAAGCAGTTCGCAAGTGCCGATCGGCCAACTCCTGAAATTTTCGTTTTCGAGTTTCAGAACCAAAGTCTTCAGCTAAAGCTAAGTACCCCGTTGGGGAAACATTTTCTTGCTCCCTACCGATGTCAGTAAAAGTTAATTGCATTTCTTGTGGAAAGCAAATACCTCACAAAGATTTTCATTCATACTGTATTCCTTACCTAGGCCCTGACCGCGACGTACCTTGCTGTCGGTTTTGTACTTTATTTAACCAATGCACTATCTGTCGTGTGTATATTTACGCCTCTAAATATTTCGGTTCTCTGTTCAATTATCCAGATATGTCGCCGGTAAACCATCCGACTACCAGCATTCCGAAAAAATGCAGACAAAGACCGGCCACTTAGGTCCAAAGCTGCCGACGACACTTCTCCTAAGCCAGTTGCCAGTTCACCAGTACTCAGTGAGGTGCTTTTCACAGCCCCTGATACCAGCTACTTCTGATTCGCAGGCCCCTACTGAGATCCATTCGGAGTCTGGTATGCCGCGAGATGCTTCAACTGTGGAACCTGCGGTTGTCTCCACCTTTGATGGGTCAGGAGCCGCTGTGCAGGCACCGGCTTCTGAGGGTGTATTCAGGCCTACGGACTTGCATATTAAACAGATGTCACCTTCTTCTTTAAGGCCTAAAATTCGAACCATACCTAGAAAACCTGACACCCAGGCTGCATTCTCAGGCCTCTATGCCTAAAAAACAAATGATAACAATGGCTGAAGACCGTATAACTTTAATCAGGGGAAGCCAACCATCCTCTTCTAAGAGACCCAGGACTGAATTTGCTTATGAATCTTCTGACCAGGATTCTGATATTTCTGTTTCTTCTGATGACCTGTATTTACCCTTATCTACCTATAAGGGTTCTGATGCAGAGGACTGTATTCCCTCCGCTTCCCCTCCAGAGGATTTCTATTTTGGTGAAACCTTGCATACTCTAAAGGAACTTTCCACTGGGAAAGCCAGGATTTCCCTGATTCGAAAAAGAGGCTTAGGGACTTTCTTACTCCTGCCTCAACATAGGCCTTTAGCTATACCTCCTGTACTAGACATTGTTGATGCCTTTTCAGAATCTAGATTGACCCCTGATTATCTGCCTCCTGCTCCCAGAAACCTGACAGATATTACAGGGTTCCTGATTCTCACAAGTTCCTTTTTAAAAATCCTATTGCGGATCCAGAGACCATTTCACAGGGACCCAGGGGCATTAAGGCTTCTACTGCCAAAAATCCTACCCCTTTTGATAGAGATTCCAGGACGCTGGATAGATTAGGTAAGAAGGTTTATACTTCTGCAACTTTGGCCATTAGGACCTTAAACTGTCAGTTTCATATGTTAAAGTATCAACAACATATTATTGGATTGCTTAAACAGAAAATGATGTTGATTCCTGACTGTGCTGAAAATAAGGATTTACAGGATTTGATGCATTCTGGTGAATAGGTTGGAAAACATACTTTGCAATGTGGGTTTGATTCTTTAGAGGCCTCTTGCAGGGTTGCTGTCACTGGAACTGTACTCAGAAGGCATTCTTGGCTTAAGGGGCAATCTTTGCCTGATCATGCTAAAGATAAACTGTTGGATGCTCCCTTAAATCAGGACCGCCTTTTTGGCAATAAAGTGGAGGAAGTTCTTAAAAAGATGGAAGATAAAGCTAAACCTATGCAAACTGTTAAAGATTTGTTACAAGTTCAGCCTCCAAGATTTTAGTAGGCATTGGCCCTTTCCTGCTCCTTCCAGGCCTTCTCAATCCAAACCCAGACCCAGCAGAAACCCCAGGTTTCAATCCCAGGGTACGTACAAGACTAAGTGGGGGGGGGCTTCCGCTTCCAATTCTGGGAGTAGTAAGACTCCTTCATATGGAAAACTGTCTCAATAACTGAACTAGTCCGTTATTTTAAAGTCTGAGGTTAATACAGGATTAGAAATGACACAAGACACCAAGGCTCAAACTTAACAATTTATTAAGCAAAATTTACTAGATAAACAGAAAAAGACTAATAAATCATGTACTTACAAGCATATGCATAAACAAAATCATCTTTGCCACTGATAGGGAGACTTCAGTCCTATCCAGTGCAGCTATCTGTTCAGTGAAGGCAAGGCCGACACTGGCAAAATGGCTCTAAGCTCAGTTCAGGCTGGTACTGTGATCAAATCCAGATAATGATGATTTCCATTTTAGCCTTCGAGCTTTTTATAGTCTTGAACAAACAACAGGGTCAATAGGTTTAACTAATGACATATTGATCACAAGCTCATCATGAGTTGATGGAATATTTTAGAAAATTACAGATCATTTCCTAGGTTGCAAACAAGTCTCGTAATGTCTGGTCTTATGCCTTACTTCCCTTTTTCAAAGAACAGTTAGCTGACAAACTTGTGAAATAGTTCCTCCTTGAAATCCCTATATTCTGGTAAACATCTTTTAAGTGACAAACAACTTACAGGTCAACAAAGTTCAGTTATACCAGTAATCAGTGAGCAAGGCCTGCTCTTAAGCATATTGTATTGTTATAATATTAGCAGCATATAGTGAGGTAGTAGCATGTCAGATCTAGCAATAATCAATCTAGCAATAATCAAACATACACAGTGATATGTGGCTCGAGGCTTAACAAAATCCTGGTAGACTATGTGAATCCGTCACAGGCCACTCCTTGCATTGAGCAACGTATGCTGTGTATCCCTTATAAGAGTTAAAACTGACATCATCAATTTGTATTTTCTCATTACCTTACAGTAAAAGCAGCATGATATTAAGCAAAATAACACAAACTATTGTGGTTAAAAGCAAGGGATGCAACAACAAATTAAACCACACTGAAGCTTTAGATGACAACATAAAAATATCATACCAATGTGAAATAGTTGTATCCTGTATTTCATTTGCAATTTTTACAATGGTACCTTTATCTTTAATCATTTTAATTACTGTTTGATGCGCATCATTAAGTGTTTTATTTAAAAGTTGCAACACTGTTTGTCCTTCCTGCTTAATCTGTTGAAAGTCTGAGTGGACTAGAGATGGCCATCTAAAAATGTGTAATGGTTTTATGCTAGCATTAAATGTGATGACCATCCATCTAGTGAATCTAATAAGTTCTCCAGTACAAAAATTAATAATTGCATAGATATTACTTTTGCAGTATGCTCCACCAATTGTGATTATTCCATCACTCCAGGCTAATTTACAGGAGGATTTGACAAACAGTGGTATTATTTCAGTTGGTAGATGTCTGTACCATTTACTATATACCTGTGCCAGGTGCATTTTCCAGTTTCATTATGTAAGCATGGGTGAGGCTTCCTTTTTACCATCATGCATACCCACCTCTGGGGCCAGGTTTCACAACCTGCCACATCAGTGGTACATCATTAAAATCAATCAAAGTAGACTCAATTTGAGGTACCCACCAATTATTTTTAAATTGCAAGGGCAATGTAACAAATGGACAGACCTGCTTTGTTCCTTTTTTGCTAGCAAGATAGTCAAACATCAGTATACAAGACTTATTTTTACATGCAAAGTCTATTGGCTTTAACTAATGATATAGTTGCAGTTCCCTTTGCCAGTGGGCTTCCATTTTAGCCCCTCAAGTTTGTGTGAATTGGAAATATTGCTGATTAGCAGTCAACTGAGATAGAATACAAAAGGTCTGATTTACTTTTGCTGTAATGTTATTTAAAATCTGTTCTGTATATGTATTAGTATGTTCAATCCACCTCCACAATGAGTTAAAATACTGTCTATAGTTCTTTGTCCCAGCTTGGGATCATGATCTGCTAGTAGCTTAAAAGCCATATTTAGGTCAGTGCCCAAACAGCTCAATTTGCTACGTAGGGTATATCTATATCTACACTGTTTAAGAATCCAGTCCCTGTTCCGACTGCACCTAGTGCAGTACCAAGAATACCTGTAACATCACGTTTATTTATTTTGTATTTGTAATGTCTGTATTTGATATGCAAAGAATTAACCGGCTATAATTGTACAATTTTACAATGTGGATACCTGGTAGTAATATCAACTGCTGTCATGTTAACTATCATTTTAATACGTTGTATAACTCTAGCACTATTTACAGTTTTACATCCTCTTTGTATACCTTACCACATGTCCCAAACCATCAAATACCGTTGAGCTATTGTCTATGCCATATATTTTTAAACTCGGCAATAGGGTTTCCGCGGTGTCATTTTTCCTTTGAAAATTAGCTATGCAGGAGGAATCTAATGGAGACTTGGCTAGTGGAAATCCCGACTCATTTAGCCTTTGGTATAAACCTCCAAAAGGGTTGGAAGCACATTTTTTAGGATGTCTATTACAGTTTAGTCTACGTACAGTTGTAATGTTTTCTGTCTGAGTGATGTTCCAAGTTAAAGCAGGTTTAGGTGTCACCGCATATAGATCTCCCAATTTCCAATAAAAGTCACAGTCAGCCATTAAATTTGCAACATCTTCCTCCTCGAATAGAGGGATAGGAGCAAGACAGACATATGGCCCATCTAAGTGTTGTCGTCGGAAAAGGTTGGCACCTTCTCAAACAGTGGCAATAATCTATGGAGAATAAAGTACAATGGTTGTTTAGCAGAATCAAGTAATACTAAAACAGTATCACCAGGTCCATCACAAATTACAGTCCCATGTTCATTTGGCTGATTGGGTGTGGTTACTATAACTTTTATTCCCAGCCATTTGCTTGGTTTCGTATCACAGTCTTGTAGCAAAGTAACAGCATCTTGATGCATAAAAATTTCTACTAAAGGTTGCCCTTTTTGAATCATCTGTGTCTTATCTAAATTGATAGCCTTTATTATCACTTCTCGTTTTGGGGCTCCCATAATGTAAAAACCTCCCAACTTTCTCCTAATAGTCCTTTTTGCCCCCAGTGCCAATTTTTTGGGAGAAAGAGTTTTCAACCTGTCTCAACTAACACTATATTTTGTGCTGGCACTCTTTGTTTAGTTAATGCGCATAGCCAGAACCGAGTTTGATTAGTATTTGTCAAAAGAGGGTATATGGCATTTGGGTTCAGCTTCTCAGTTTCAAAATACAACAGTTGGACCGAATGTCATTTATATGCATTTTCAAAGGAGTTCCTTGATGCTTTTGAGGCCTATTATTGAGCTGGCTCACAGCTAATTCTAATACCTTTGCCCAGCCTCGTAACGTTTTATCACTTGTATTCTTTTGGATTTGTTCTTTAAGGAGCCCAGTATACCTTTCAATCAAACCAGCAGCTTGAGGATGATATGGGATATGCAACACCCATCGAACTCCATTTTCCTTTGCCCATTTTTGAACCTCCGCTCCGGTAATGTGGCTGCCCTGGTCGCTTTGGATTTTACTGGGAATCCCATATGTCACACAATTTATTTAATCCTTTTAATACTGCTTGTTGGTTTGCCTTTTTTGCATGGAGAAACCATTAGTAATCCTGAATAAGTGTCCACCATCGTTGGGCAATATTGCTGATTTTGATTTAGTGGTAAAGGACCAATAAAGTCTATTTCCCAGATTTGTGCTGAATGACTGCCTCTGTGAATGTGTCCACATGCTTCTGCTTGCAGTTTCTTTTATTTCTTTGGCAGATTTCACACTGCTTTATAACATCTGTAGTTATTTTCTCATTTAACTGCATACCATGCCTTTGTGCCCTTTCTATTGTTGCATCTCTTTCCAAGAGCCCACTCCGATCATGGGCTCATCTTGCCATATTAGCACTTTTAGTTTTTTCTTCAGCAACACGTACTGCAGCCATCTTATCTACCTGGTGGTTATGCCTCCTTTCATTTGTCACAAGTGATGCGCGGGCATCTACATGTCTAACACTGATTTTGCATTGTTGCTTTTTCCCAAATTCGTTGCCAATCTTCTCAGCCTCCCCACAGAGGTCTGCCATGGATCTTCCAATTCTGTTGTTGCCAGGCAGGTAACCAGGTTGTTAATCCTTTAAAAACTGCCCAGCTGTCAGTATAGATGTACACTTCATCTCCAGGTGATAAACTATCAATGACCAGGGCAACAGCTCGTAACTCTGCCTGTTTATTTGAACCGGCAGTACCTTTGTCAAATAACACAGTTTCTGTTTGTGGGCAATAAGCCACTGCAGTCCAGGTCCTGACATTTGATCCAATTTTAGCAGAGCCATCAGTAAACCATGCATGTTTTTGTTTTTCTGCATCTAAATTATCAAATGATGGCGCTTCAGTGATTGGTGACTTTGGAAGCTCCTGTCGCTGTTGTTCTGCCGCATCAGTATCATCCAAAATTACCAGTCTAGCCAACTGTTGTTGTACTTGAGATACTCCAGGTATGATATTGGCCCTTTCCTGTAAATACCATTTCCATTTTTGTACAGTCGAAGACTGTTCTATTAGAATTTTCATTAAATTATCTCATAACCACCCCTGGATTGGGTAGTCTATCTTAACTGTCACTGTTTGTTGTTTAGTTATTCCTTTCACATGAATCAATGCTGTGTACACTGCCAGCACATGTTGCTCAAGGGGGCTATATCTCACCTGCGCTCCAGTTAGGGATTTGGACCAAAATCCCAATGGTCTCTTTTTCCCAGTGTTATCCTTTTGCCACAGTCCCCAAGACATAACATTATTGGCAACAGTTACTTCCAGGATTAAGGGTTGCTGTGGATCAATTGGAGCCAGCCCCACACTCTGCTGTAGGGCCTTTTTTGCTTGTTCAAAAGTAGTTTTCTGCTTGGGACCCCATTGAAAGTCACACTTTTTCTTCGTTACATAGTGAATGGGTAGCAAAATCAGTCCAAGGTGAGGAACAAAGCCCATTGCTCCCAAGAAGGCCTGTGCTTGCTGTTTCGTTTTTGGGACTGCAATTTTCTGAATACTCTCTAGTGCCATTGCAGGAATTTCCCTTTTTGCTCCTTTCCAAATCATACCAAGGAATTTTACTGATGTCCCTTGTATTTTATTTATAGCCCACCCTCTGTTCTGGAGATGTTGGATTACAGTTTTTAATGCAATATCCACGTCAGACTTTTCTCCGGTAGTCATTATGTCATCAATGTAATGGAAAATAGTCACTTTGTCCAGCTGCAGCTTGCCTAGGTCTCTAGCCACTAGTCCATGACACATGGTAGGGCTGTGCAGATATCCCTGTGGTAACACTTGGAAAGTATACTGCCTTCCCTCCTAAGTAAAAGCAAATTGGGCTCTGCTTTCTTCTGCTACTGGAATGGAGAAGGCGGCATTTGCTAAGTCCAAAACTGCATGATATGGTCCAGCAGATGAAGACAGTCTTTACACAATTGTAACAATGTCTGGAACAGCTGCCGCTAAGGGTGGGGCCACCTTGTTCAGACCTCTATAATCTACAGTCATCCGCCATGATCCATCAGGTTTCTTTACTGGCCATACCGGACTGTTGAATGGACTCACCGTTGGCTCAAGTATGCCAACCCGAAGCAGTTCTTGGATCGGATCGGTGATCTCGGTGTGCCCACCTGGGATACTATACTGTTTGATGTTTACTGTTGTTTTAGGTGTGGGAATATAAAGTGGTTCCCACTTAGCATTGCCTCGGACTGCAGCCTTGACTGCGTTGACTGAACAATGCCGCACTCCAAACCTAAATGGCCCTACAGTGGTTTCCAAAGTTCTGCCCTTTAATGCATCTATTCCTAAAATGTGTTCAGGTACTGGAGCTATTACCGCTTCAATGAAAATAGGGAATACCATCCCCAAAAGCTATCTTAACCTTGGATCTGAAGTAGTTACTTCATTTGTTCTGCAACCTTTGGGTATTGGATCCGACCTTGGATCCGAGCCGGCAGCTTCACAAGCTAAAAGATCCGAGCTCCTAGCTCCTCCCCCTACCCATAATCCCCTGCTGCCTACTGTATTACCTCAGATCGAGTTTGCCGCGGCTGAATACAGCTATTTGTGAAGAGCTCCTTAAGCTTGGTGAGGTAGTTTCAGCTTTTTTCTCCTAGAGAAAATTTCGTTAAGTTAGATTTAGTTTGTTAGTGTTAATTTTCCTTTAGAAATACAGTGTTAGCCCCCCTTCTGTAGTTTTCTCATGGTCATTAGTTTTGTTTCTTCCCTCCCCCTTAGTGTTTGGGTGTGTGTGTGTGCTTGTGTAATGGCGGAAGGGCCCAAAGCCATTTTTTCCAAGTGCACTGAGTGTGGCCATAAGCTCTCCCCAGCTGATGGCCACACTCAGTGCGTCTTGTGCCTGGGGGTGGCCCATTTATCAACGGCTTGCCAAATCTGTGCAGCCTTTAATCCTCGGGCAATTAGGGACAGGGAGAACAAGCTGATCCTGGAGGGCCTACTTCCCCAGGATTCTGCTTCTTCCTCCCCTTCGAAGGCTCAGGCTACTATCGTAGCCCCGGCGCCTTCAGTTCCCCCCGCTCTGCCTGGGACTCAAACTCCCCCTGCTATGCAGAGTTCGGGGACTCTAGTGCTTCTTTCTCCAAGGAAAAAGGCACAAGGAGAAAGATAAGCACAAGTCTCACAAAAGGCAGGCTGAGGCTCACCCCTCAGCCCCCCCTTCGAAAGTTACCAGCTCTCCCTTGAAGGTCCCCGGATCCTCCCCCTCTCGGCTCCATTCGCCTCGCTTCTCGCCGGAGCCAGAGGAGGAGTACCGGTCTCCTCCGAGGTCGTCGAGGCAGCCCTCCCGGCCCGCCTCGACGACTTCTAGGTCAACCAGGAGCCTTACCGACGCGGACATGGATAGGATGATGCGTCGATTCCTGCAGACTCAAATGCAGATGGGGGTGCTCTTGACTCTTCCTCCCCCCCTCAGGGGGGGAGCACAGCCCCTCTCTTTGCTCAGATCACTCCTTCTCTGACCCGGTTTAGGGTTTTGGAGTCATCGGATCTGGGTCCTTTCGGAGCCGGGGTTTCATCAGCACTGATAGCTCCGGCAGCTTCGACACCGACCTTGCCTTCAAGCGTGTCGGATCCTAGCTCTCGGGGCTGAGCATCGGATCCGCGGGGATTGGTGTATCTCCGGCGCAGTGTAGGTCGGAGCACACCTCTCTCTCTCAGATCCGACTCCGATCCCTGCTTCGGAGCCGAGGAGACTACTTTCGGAGCCTAGGGAAAGTAGTTCTCCTTCGGCTTTTGAGGTAGTGGAGAGGGTCCTGTTGAGGTCTTCCAAATCCCCGGTCCGGGCCCCGGATCCTCCCGCTCTCCCTGTGCATGTGGGTCTATCCTCCATCATCCATCCTATGGGACAGCCTGCTCAAACCCTTCAGTTAGTTCCCTTGGACTCGTGGGCGAGCCCTCCTCGGACAGCCCCACCGAGGAGGGGCCTCGCAAACGGCAGTGTAAAAGGAGGCACCTGGACTTCCCTGAGTCCATCACCACGGACACGGATTTGGATGAAGGGGAAGGTTCTGCAAGATCACCCCCCCGAAGATGTCTCCTTTGGAGACATCATGGAAATGTTGCGTATTAGAGGGTGTGGTCTACCGAAAAACCTTCCTTGGACGAATCGGTGTTCCTGGAGGCATTTGAGGTGGGCCCGTCTACCTCCTGGGTGTTCCCCCCAGGCTGACCCCTTGGTGGACGTAATTACCACCAGGGCGTGGAAAGAACCCGACACCGTGGAGCCAATCCCCAGACGTCCTGACAAAGATCTTAGCCCCCCCCGCAGATAGGCAGTCCTGGGCTAAGGGGTCCCCTGTTGATGCCATGCTGGTGGGCGGCTGCCACGAAGAAGGAACTCGCACAGGAGAGTTCCGCGGTCCATCCTCCGGATAAGGAATCTCGAGCGATGGACCGCATTGGGAAGGGGATGTTTGCTTCAGCAGCCTTCTCTATAAGGGCGCTGAACTATATGGCACACATTATCAGGCTACAGCGAAACCTAATTAAGGAATACGCTACAGCCCCCCCAGAGTCCATGACGGTCGCAGATAAGGGCACATTTGCGACTCGTATGGCCACTCTAAAGTCCATCTCTAACACGTCCTTGCGGTTACTCTCTCATGCTGCTGAGGGAGATGCTAGGGCGAGCGGAGCCGGGGTCGTCCTGCGGCATCACGCCTGGCTCCGCCTTTGCGATTTCGTGGATCCCTTCAAGGCGTCCTTCGCAAATGCACCCTTTGACGGATCTTCGCTTTTTGGCAAGACCGTATGCGAGACGCTGGTCCAAAGTGAGAAGGATGAGAAGACGCTGTCTGCCGTCGAGGTCCGCTTCTCGAATCCCCAACGATACTTTTCTAGGAATCAGAGGGGACAAAAGAAGTTGTGGTTCCGCAAGTCTCAGCAGTCCCACCCAGCTTCGGACCCCTCGTCCTCTAGAGGCAGAGGAGGACAACGCGGACGCCGGCCCAGAGGCAGAGGGGGGCCACGTAACTTTGGGTCTAGGGAACCTTTCTTGGATAGGCCTGCGCAACAGCCCTGAGGGCTTACCCGGCTGTCCCTCTCTGGAGGCAGTCGGGGGGGGGGGCTTTTATCGGAGCATCTGTCAAATTGGGAGTCTATCACGATAGATCGATGGGTGCTCAGAATCATATCCAGAGGTTACTCCATTCCCTTCATTCACCTACCCCCCAAAGTCAGGCGCCTCCCCGATGTCCCACCCGATCAAAGGGAGGCCGCAGCCTTAGAAGTGTCAAAGCTGCTAGAAAAAAGAGCCATCCAGCCCGTCCCCCCAGACCAGTCCGGATCGGGCTACTACTCCAGGTTCTTTTTAGTGCCAAAGAAAATGGGGGACTTAAGACCGATTCTAGATCTCTCCACTCTGAACCTGTTCGTTCCCAAGGAAAAGTTCAGGATGGTCACTCTTCAGGCTATTCTCCCCCTTCTTCGGGAGAACGACTGGATGTGCTCCATAGACCTCCAGGATGCGTACTACCACATTCTGATGGACCGACGATTCAGGAGGTTTCTCCGCTTCCGGCTTGGAGATGGTCATTATCAATTCAGGGTTCTCCCGTTTGGCCTCACCTCAGCCCCCAGGGTGTTCACCAAGGTCATGGCAGTGGTCGCAGCCCACCTGAGACTCCAGGGAATTCAGGTCTTTCCATACCTGGATGACTGGCTCCTCGTCACCCCCAGCAGGAATCAACTCAGCGTTGCAAGGGATTGCACTCTAACTCTAGTCCAGAAGTTGGGCATATCAGTGAACCTTCAAAAGTCCTCCCTTCAGCCAGTACAGGTCTTGGAGTTTACAGGGGCCAAGTTGAACACGCGCATTTGTCGAGCCGTACTAACTCAGGACAGACTGAACAGCCTCTCACATCAGATCTTAGTCCTCCTTCGAAGCACAGCTCCTGCGGCGGAGTAGTCCTGAGGGCACTGGGGTCGATGGCAGCTGCCATCGGGCTTTCTCTATACGCACGCCTCCAGATGAGGATCTTACAGTCGACTCTTCAGGTTCAATGGTAGTTAGTGCTTCACCCGCTGAACACCCCGATTTCACTGAGCAGAGTTTGCAGGGACTCCCTCCTTTGTTGGCTTCGCTCGCGGGAGCTGCAGGAAGGGAGACCTTTTGTAATTCCCCCACCCCAAGCCACGTTGACCATGGATGCTTCTCGCCTCGGGTGGGGGGGCATTGTTCGGGCAGAACAGTCCAAGGCATGTGGACCCCCCATAGAGACCGCTTTGCATATCAATGTCCTAGAGATGAGGGTGGTGCTTTTGGCGTTGCAAGCTCTCCACGGCCTTCTCCCTCTAGGGACTGTTTCGATCCAGACAGACAATATGGCGGTAGTCTGGTACATAAACAGGGAGGAACCAGGTCTTATCCCCTCTGCCGAGAGGCTATGAGAGTATGGGAATGGGCGATATCCACCACCCGCTTTCTGATAGCAACGCACATTCCGGGTCGGTCCAACATTTTGGCGGACAAACTGAGTCGGGTGATTCTCATCCCGTATGAGTGGTCTCTCAATCCTTCAGTTGCGAAGCAAATCTTCCGTGCATGGGGTTGGCCTCGCTGCGATCTTTTCGCCTCTCCGTCAAACACAAAGTGCAGTGAGTACTTTGCAATACTTCCCCCTTCAGGGGAAACCCCAAGAGACGCTCTGGTACATGCTTGGCCACCTGGTCTTCTTTATACTTACCCCCCTCTTCCGCTTATGGCGAAGTTAATTCAGAAAGCACGTCGGTTGGGGAGCAGAGTGATCCTCATAGCCCCATTCTGGCCTCATCAGATCTGGTTTCCTTACCTACGGTCTCACAGTGTTGTTCCTCCATGGATTCTGGATCCCATTCCAGATTTGATATCTCATCCTGCGGGATGCCAAACCCCGAACTTGCTAAACCTCAAGCTGACTGCTTGGTTGATCCAATTCCGCTGATGGCTAGGACTCCTGATATCTCATCACCAGTGAAGGCCATTGTGGTGGCGGACAACAAACCTGCTACCAGAAAAATTTACAATAGTAAATGGAAACGCTTTTCCATTTGGGCCGAACGCAAGGGCCTGGATCCCTTTACAGTTCCTATTCCAACGATTCTGGATTTCTTGTCACTAATCTTTCAGAAGGGAGCTAGCGCTTCCACAGTTAAGGTGCAGTTAGCAGCCATTTCCCACTTTCATATGGGGGATGGACCGGGGTCAGTAGCATCCTCAAAGATATGTAAAACCTTTCTGAGGGGAATTTTTCTTTTGAAACCACCGGTGAAATCTGTAGCTCCCCTGTGGGACTTAACTTTAGTACTACAAGCTTTGGCAAGTCCACCCTTCGAGCCTGCCTCTTCGGTTCCATTAAAATTCCTGTCTTGGAAAACAGCCTTTTTAGTGGCTATCACATCAGCCAGGAGGGTCTCAGAACTTCAAGCCCTGTGCATGAAACCCTCCTACCTCATCTTTCACAAGGATAGAGTGTCTCTCAGGACTAACCCGTCTTTCCTACAAAGGTGGCTTCAGAGTCAAATATTAACCAATCAATCAACTTACCAGTATTTTTTCCAAATTTTAAGAAAAAAGGGGAATACACATTGCGCAAACTGGACGTACACAGGCAGTTACGTTTCTACCCGCACAGGACTAAGGATTTTTCACAAGTCTGACCAGTTGTTTGTGTCCTTTGCCAAATCAGCTATGAGAAAGGCAATTTCTAAGGTACCTCTGGCAAATTGGATTTCCCAGTGCATAATCCACTCGTATACGTCCTCAGGTAAATCAGTTCCTGCAGGAATTCACGCTCACTCAACCCGATCCATTGCTACATCAGCAGCTTTCTGGTCCAGGGTTCCTCTGGACGACATATGTTCAGCAGCTACTTGGTCCACTTCTCACATGTTCATCTCCCATTATAAATTGGATATGATTTTGAGGAGTAGGGCTTCCTTTGGCTCCGTGGTGCTTCGGAATATTCTTCTGTAAGGCCACCCAGGGTTGCTTTCTTTAGGTAGCTGGGGACTCTGTCCCACAGGTTGCAGAACAAATGAAGTAACTACTTCAGATAAAGAAGTTATGTACTCAGCATAACGTTCCATCTGAGTAGGTACTTCATTTGTCTGCAGCCAACCCCCCCCCTCCATTCCCCCTAACCATGTCGGGATAACTGGCCATCTGCAAAATTTCTTTTCATGAGATGAAGCAGGGTTTGTTCCTCTGTCGAGGGTGTGAATTGTTTAGGACTGAGCAAACTCGATCTGAGGTAATACAGTAGGCAGCAGGGGGTTATGGGTAGGGGGAGGAGCTAGGCGCTCGGATCTTTTAGCTTATGAAGCTGCCGGCTCGGATCCGAGGTCGGATCAGATACCCACAGGTTGCAGACAAATGAAGTACCTACTCAGATGGAACGTTATGGTGAGTACATAACTTCTTTTTTTTGGTACCCAATGTTTTTGCCCCTCCATAACCATCAATCTCTACATATTGTCCACGCAATTTACGGGAGTTGCCTGCAAAAATGGCTGTTTCTGATCCTCTGTCTACCAGAGCCATCACATGTTGTAGCCCTCCCCTCCAAAATATGGTAAGAGGTACGTAAGGGCATCGGTCCCCAGGTGTAATTGCTCTTACTGTACCCCTAGCTACTGGGGACCCGCCTACTAGTCAATTTGTCTCTGTTTTTTCAACCAGGGTTCTCTATTCCCTTTCTCCCCAATCTCTCATCACTAAATTACTCATTGTGCCACTGTGCTAGCTCCTCATCAGTAGGGATGTCAGGATATAATTGATTCCCACCCTACCTTCCCTTCAGTGGTACTTCTGGTTGGACTTTTTGTAGGGGTTTGCTTTTTGCCTGCAGAACTTGAGCCTTTCTCTTTTTGTTTTTGCTTCCATTTTTTATATAATTCCTCAGTAGCTATCCCATCTATTTCTGCAACTTCTACCCCCCACCTTAATAGATCCAGAAACCTTTGCTTTCTCGTCACTTTCTCACCAGATTTATCTTTTGGCTTCTCCGCATTTGCCTTTCTAGCTCTTCTCTGTTCTTTTTCTTCCACTAGTTCTGCCATTTGATTTAGAGTGGCTCTTGCATCCCATATCTGCTGGCCTACACAGCCTGCCAGGGCAGCTATCAGCTGCCCTTTCCACCACTGTGGTGCTTTTTTGATCAATTTACTTCTCGTATTGCTGGTCATTATTTGTGCATCTGGTCCTTTCGGAAGAACTAATGCCCCATTCCTTAATTCCAATGAATAAATGGTAGCCAACATAGCCATTTCACTTAACTGTTGTATTGCCTCTGCTATTGTTTTCCAAGGTTTATGTTCATCAGCTACTGTTGTAGCATCAGGCCAAGTAGCTCAGAAAGCTGAGACTAACCACACCACCAGTGTATTCACCTGGGGATTGGTTCACATTCTTTACTATTTGCCTTAAACGTGGGTGGAACACCAAACATGCACATCGGTGCATCTCTTCAGCATTTAGAGACACTGCTTCTCCCCCTGTGTCCCAAACCCGAAGAAACCATGCTAAAACAGTTTCCCCTAGTTTTTGCTTATAGATTTGGATTACATTTAATAATTCAGCTTGGGTATAACTCCGCACCTCAACCCATTGTTGTGGTGCCCCCCCCCCCCCCCCCATGTACTGTCCCTTTTTCTCAATAACTGGACATGCCTGCTTTGATGGGGAATTTACTATTTCAAAATCACTATCACCCTCATCAGTTGAGGGGAGATTACCTTCCCACTTCTTGGGGTCAAACTCTGCCTTGCACAGCAAAGCACGAACCCGGGGCCTTGATGGCGTAATTTTTTTCCATTTTGTTGTCTACGCTGTTGAATTATTCGAGTAGCTAGAGTCACTGAATTAGATTTCCAGTGTTCAGCTTCCACTCCTACTTTAACAAGTGCCATATTTGCCTTCTCCAAGGCATCTCTATCTAATCTGTGTGTATGCGTGTGTTATTTACATTGCTCTCCTAACTCTAGGACTTTTTCTTTTAGTTTCTCTACATCTCTATCTAATTCTTGAATTGCCTCAAAGAACAGCCATCCGGCTGCTCCCACCCCTTCCTTCACCTTTTTCCCCTTATCATCCAATTTTAGTTCCGATAAAGTTTTAGCTAGACTATTGGGGTCTGCCTTAGGTCTTTCTTGCAAAGGTTTTGGGGAAGGAGGGGGTGAAACTTGACTTAATACCTTAGCAAGAGGATCCCATTTCCCAAACAATGTTGGCATCATAGTACCAACGCCCAACTTATTTGGGGTACCTGACACAACATCCTTCTTGCCTATGCCTATATGTTTTAAAGGAAAAAACATTGGTGGTGGTTGTGACATTTCCACTGCAAACCTCAGACCCTGCTCACTGCGCCAAATGAACTAGTCCGTTACTTTAAAGTCTGAGGTTAATACAGGATTAGAAATGACACAAGACACCAAGGCTCAAACTTAACAATTTATTAAGCAAAATTTACTAGATAAACAGAAAAAGACTAATAAATCATGTACTTACAAGCATATGCATAAACAAAATCATCTTTGCCATTGATACGGCGACTTCAGTCCTATCCAGTGCAGCTATCTGTTCAGTCAAGGCAAGGCTGACACTGGCAAAATGTCTCTAAGCTCAGTTCAGGCTGGTACTGTGATCAAATCCGGATGATGATGATGATTTCCATTTTAGCCTTCAAACTTTTTATAGTCTTGAACAAACAACAGGGTCAATAGGTTTAACTAATGACATTGATCACAAGCTCATCATGAGTTGATGGAATATTTTAGAAAATTACAGATCATTTCCTAAGTTGCAAGCAAGTCTCGTAATGTCTGGTCTTATGCCTTACTTCCCTTTTTCAAAGAACAGTTAGCTCACAAACTTGTGATATAGTTCCTCCTTGAAATCCCCATATTCTGGTAAACATCTTTTAAGCTGACAAACAACTTACAGGTCAACAAAAGTTCAGTTATACCAGTAATCAGTGAGCAAGGCCTGCTCTTAAGCATATTGTATTGTTACAATATTAGCAGCATATAGTGAGGTAGTAGCATGTCAGATCTAGCAATAATCAGTCTAGCAATGATCAAACATACACAGTGATATGTAGCTCGAGGCACAGCAAAAACCTAGTAGACTGTGTGGATCCATCACAGTGACTTGACTTTAAAACCTCCAAGTACTTTTCTACTGAGTGCTCCTTTAGGGGAAAAGATTGGTCTGTAGGCTAAAAACTGAGAACTCATTACTGAGGACAAATGGGTTTTAAATATAGTGTCCCAAGGATACAGATTTCACTTTCACACATTGCCAATGCCCAACGGTTGGCCAGATCTACCCCCAAATCAGTGGGCAGAGGCTCAAATGCAAACTCTCTCTTTTAAACATAAAGGATATTCAAACTGTACCAGAAGAGGAAAAAGGACAAGGTTTCTACTCTAGACTTTTCCTGGTACCCAGAAAGGACAATTCATGGTGTCCAATCCTGGACCTGTCTACTCTAAGCACCTTTTTGGTGATTGCAAAATTCAAGATGCTGACTCTTCACCAGTTGCTTCCCTTGCTAGGAAAAGATGCTTGGATGGCAACACTCAATTTAAAGGAAGCATACCTGCACATCCCAATCTGGGAATCTTGCAGAAGATACCTATGCTTCAAAGCAGCCTACAGTCACTATCAGTTATCTGCACAGCCCTTCGGCTTATCTACTGCGCCCAGGGTTTTCACAAAGTGTGCATTTTGCAGGCAAAGAAATGTTCAAATATACCCATACCTGGATGATTGTCTAATTCAGGCAGAAAGCCAGGACATACTTTTGAATCATCTGGCTTTTGTACAAAGAGTGCTAACTTGTCTGGGGTACACTATAAACAAAATCACATCTGGTACCCTGTCAACAAATTATATTCCTAGGAGCAAGCTTGAATCCAACTTCCCAGATGGCTTTCCTTATGCCAGAGAAACAAATTCGTCTGACAACCTACTTCAAACTAGTGGCCACGAAAACCCTGTTATCTGCAAGACAAATATTGCAAGCCTTGGGGTCCATGGCCTCCTGCATTCTTCTAATTCCATATGCAAGAATGCATATGAGGAAACTACAATGGTACCTAAAAAGCCTATGGTGTCAACATTCTCAGGATCTAGAAGCAATGATTCCTATCATACCTTGCCTACACCTGGAATTTCTTTGGTGGGCAGAGGCGTGCCACCTAAACAAGGGGCTGCCATTCACCCTACCCCATGCCGCCCAAACCCTAACAACAGATGCATCATACTATGCATGGGGGGATCACCTGGCAGGGAAGTGCATTCAGGGCAAATTGAACTCAAATCAAATGCACTTGCATATCAATCAAAAAGAAATGTTAGCTGTCCAGCATGCTCTGACAGTCTTCAAGGACCACATTTTTCCAGGACAATTAATGGTAAAGACGGACAACACCACTGTTATGTGGTACATAAACAAGCAGGGGGGTACCCATACTTACCCCCAGCCATGGCATTGTGGAACACAGCCTTGAGCTACCAAGTGCATCTATAAACTCAATTACTGCCAGGAAAACTAAATACACTGGCAGATGGACTAAGCAGAAACCTCATGGACTCGCACGAGTGGAAACTGGAACCAAAAATTTTCAACATGCTGACAAACAAATGGGGGAGCCCAGATATAGACCTGTTTGCATCCCCCCAGAACTACCAGTTGGACAAATTTTGCACAAGGACTTCCCACAAACAGGCTTGGAAGGTGGATGCCCTGTCCTTCAGCTGGAAAAAACAGTTTATGCCTTTCCTCCTCTGCCTCTTCTCTCCAATGTACTACTAAAGATCAAACAGGACAAACCAAGGACGATATTGATTGCACCAGACTGGCCTTGCCAACACTGGTGTACCCCCTCTTGTGCAGTGTGTCACTGTTGGTCCCATGGCACCTGCCTCTGACCCCTACCCTGTTGTCTCAACAGGGGTATCAGATTCTGCACCCTTAGCTTCATACCCTGAACCTAGCAGCCTGGCTAATTACCGAATCTCTTCCTTACCATCCTTCAGTATACCAGTGATAGATATCATTTTAGAGGCAAAGAGGTCTAGTACTAGAAAATCTTATGCTGAAAAATGGAAAAGATTCTGTGCCTGGAACCAATCTCAAGGGATGAGCACAGCAGTGCCCAACTTACCTCAGATTTTACAGTACTTAACTGAGATGCTTCACAAGGGACTTTCATTTTCCTCCATCAAAATTCACGCCACGGTCATTTCAGCTCACTGTAATACGGAGCCTCCCCTCTTCTCGCATCCACTGCTCAAGCAGTTCCTTAGAGGGTCCAAAAATTTAAGACCACCCAGAAGAGCCCCAACTCGAGCCTGGGACTTTAACTTTGTATTGGAGAAACTCACTCTTCCTCCTTTCGAGCCAGCTGCTAGTGCAGATTTTAAATTCCTTTCTTGGAAAACAGCCTTTCTTTTAGCCATCACTTCAGCAAGAAGGGTATCTGAATTACAGGCCCTCATGGCAAGTGGAGCCTTTCATCATCTTTCATGCAGACAGGATGTCCCTCGGGACCAATCCTTCCTTCATGCCCAAGGTGATATCCAATGTGGCCCTTAATCAGTCCATTCATTTGCCAACCTTCTTTCCTAATCCACAGAACAAAGGGGAACGGATACTGCACTCCTTAGATGTGCACAGACAACTTAGATTCTACTTGGACAGGACTAAACCTCAAAGGAAGTCTGACCAACTGCAGGTGGCATTTGCTGCAGGGGCAGAGGGGAAGACTATTTCAAAGCAAACCATTTCCAAATGGATAGGCCATTGTATTCATTTCCTGCTACAAGCACCATGGAAAACCTATCCCACAGGGGATCAGACTCCATTCAACCAGGGCTGCATCTACCTCTACAGCCTTTCTCAGAGGCATCCCTACCAGGGACATCCTAGAAGCTGCTACCTGGAGTTCTGTACATACTTTCACCAAGCATTACCATCTGCCAATTTTCTCTAAATCCAGAGCTGGCTTTGCCACTGCAGTCTTGCAGGGCCTTATAGCTGGTCCTAATGCTGTGTAAATTCCTCTTCCCATCCTTAGCTTTGGGAATCTACCCAAATGTGATGACTGCGACAGTGAAACATGAAGAACATAGTACAGTTGTGTACACTTACCATAAATGTAGATGTTCAAGTGTATTCACTGTTGCAGTCCTGATTACCCTCCCTCCAGCCCCCTTACTTCATTTGGCTATACCTCTACTCTTTACTATGCTCAAAAGCTTTTTGGTGTATTTGCTTTTTTGTTGGAGGTATAACCTTTATATATTTATAGATTTGTTTGCTTCCCATTAGGGGGCACCTGACATCTGGGGCAAGAAAAGCTGAGGTAATTACGTCGGCTGCATGTTTTATACCCCTGATGACCTGACGTCACGGAAGAAGAGACAGTAACTGGCGCAGGACCCAAGACTTTCTTAATCAGGCTGACTGAGAGCTACTGCAAGCAGATAACCCAAATGTGATGACTACAATAGTGAATACACTCGAACATTTACATTTATGGTAAGTCTACACAACTGTACTTTTTTCTGAAGTCATTTTCTCAGAGTATACTGATGTTTTCGAGGGCAGGTTGGGCAAACTTCCTGTAGTGTATTCCATGAAGTTAGACCCAGAGGTCACTCCAGTAATCAAACCAGCAGGAAGAGTTCCAATAGCTAGGAATAATAAAGTTAAGACTCAGTTGGACAAAATGATACAGCAAGGTGTAATTTGTCCAGTTACAGAACCAGCTGAATGGGTATAGTGTATGGTAGCAGATCACAAAAAAGGCTCAGACAAAATCAGAATATGCATTGGCCCAAGAGATTTGAACAAAGCGTTGAAAAGACCATATCATCCAATGTGCATAGTCGAAGAGATCAGAGCTTTAATACCAAATGCCACTGTTTTTTCTGTCTTGGATGCAGATAGTTCATTTTGGCAAGTGATGCTTGATCGCATATCCTCATTACTAACCACTTTTGGTACGCCATTTAGCAGATAAAGATTTCTAAGGATGCCATTTGGAATAAATTCTGCAAGTGAAGTCTTTCAGCATTGAATGGAGCACATTTTTTCGAATTATCATTGTGCCATAATAGTCTATGATTTATTTGTTGGAGACCGTGGTGAAGCAGAGCATGACAGAAACTTAAAGAAAGTTCTAGACAGAGCACGTGAAGTGAACTTAAAGCTCAGTCCTCTGAAGTGTAAATTCAGACTCCCAGAAGTTACATATGTACAGTGGATATAAAAAGTGTACACACCCCTGTTAAAATGCCTGTTTTTTGCGCTATAAAAAAATCATTTCAAAACTTTTCCTACAGTTAATGTGACCTATAACCTGTACAATTCAATTGAAAAACAAATATGTTTGGGGGGTGGGGGGGGGGTATAAAAAAAAAAAAAAAAAGCATACAATAAGCTGGTTGCATAAGTTTGCACACCTGTAAACTAATACTTTGTTGAAGTACCTTTTGATTTAATTAAAATGAATTTGGGCATGGAAAGGCTCTAGGTATACCAATTCCTTTGAGGAAGGCTGAGGGTAAGTCCAGCCACCCATTTGTTTCAGGATCTCCAAAATGTTTCCAAAGGAGCCATCTTCTAGTGGTGACTCTTGGGAGCCTTTCTCTTCATCGAAATTAGTATATTCAGTGAAAGACTCTCTTGGGGAGTCTAAGTGCTTCCTCTTGCACTTTCTGTTCAGGTGTACTCTGGTGGGATGGGCCGGAGAAGTATCTGAAGAGGCCATGACCACTATGGTTAGATCCTGAGACTTCTGTGCCCGTTGTCCCAGGTTAGAGGTTGGAGGAAGCTTTGGGCGAGGGGAAAGGCAGGGCTGTTGGCCTAATAAAAGTCTTACTGTGTTAGACTGTGTGCCTGCAGTGGACAAGGCCCTCTCCATGGCCTGGAAGGCAGCTCCCCCCCATAGAGGAATGAGAACCCAGAACAGAAATAGACTCCTTTGGAACCGTGGTCCCATCCCACACCGGGAAAGCTGCATCCAATGCTGGTGTCATGCTAATGTGTGCCGACCCTCCAAGGTGGATAGACAGCTTCGATAACACCAGAGTGGGAACCATGCCCCCTAGAACCAGCTGTGACCACAGGAGGTCTCCAGTTGCGACAGAACCAGAGAGCCCAAGGCAAATTTCTGCACCAGAGAAGTAGCTCTGGCTGCCACCAAGACAGTCATAACTAGGACTTTTGGCACTGGGAACACTAAAGGCTCAGTTGGAGACAGAGGAGGAACAATTAGTGGACTTTGAGATAGGTAAAGTTCCTGATGCAGACAGGCTAGGAAGGAACAGTAGAAGTGGACAAGCCCCTCACTGTCAAGAGCTGTTCCACCAGCCTCAAAATATCAGATTCCGTGAGGCTCTTGGAGGAACAGACTGAAGAGACAAACTGAGATCTTGGATTCTACAAGAAAGGACTTTGGAGGTCAGTCTATGAAAGGGTCTACTGGGGGGGAATACCTGGTATGTGGCTTATCTATTAAAGAAGAATTATTTTGTACTGGAAGATGTCTGTTCCAAAATAGTAATAATAGTAGGTGCCGAAGTTGTCTGTGCAGAGACCAGCACCGATGACACCGAAGGTAGAGTCTCTTCCCCAGTCAGTTCTGATGAAACTTTAGGAACCAGGGAAGTCTTGAGCATTTTTGATGGTGCCAAAGATGCTTTTTGCACCAAACTGCTCCTGTTCTTTGAATGTCCATGTTTAGATGAGGAAGAGGATGAAGAAGGGGAGCTAACATGCATTTTTGATTTTGGAGAACTAAATATGGCCTCATCAAAAGAAGATTGAATAAGGCCTTTTAGAATGAACTGATGTTCTTCGAGTTTCACTGTTGCAGTCATTACATTTGGGTAATCTGCTGGCAGTTTGCCCTCAGTCGGCCTGATTAACAAAGTCTTGGGTCCTGCGTCAGTTGCTGTCCCTTCTTCCATGACATCAGGTCGTCAGGGGTACAAAACATGCAGCCGACGCCATTACATCAGTCTTTCTTGCTGTGCGGTGCCCGAAGCAGAAGCAGTTCGCAAGCGCCTGTCGGCCGACTTCTGAAATTTTAGTTCTCGAGTTTCAGAATCAAAGTCTTCAACTTAAAGCTAAGTACCCCGTTGGGAAAACTTTTTCTTGCTCCTTACCGATGTCAGTAAAAGTTAATAATTGCATCTTCCTTGGAGAAGGGTTAAAAGAGGACTTTGTCGGCACCAACTTCTCCGTCGGCACCGACAACTAAGAAATGTACATCATCAGTTCCAAAGTGTTCATTGGATCCAAAGAACTCTACTCATTACATCCGAGTGACGCCTCCAGGTGCATCTGCAGTTAACTCCTACTGCTCCTCTAGGCATCAAATATTACTTATGCATATTTGCATTAATAATTCCAAAACCATGGTACATACAAAGTTTAAAAATATTTTATCTTGAAGCATACATGATGGCAAACACAATTGTATTGATATTTGACCTCTGTCAATGAGTATTTGTTAGAATTGTAAGGTGATAATTTAATTTTTAAAGGCTCAGGCCACATCCACTAGGAGTTAAAGGTACATACTCAAAATAGTTGCACTGGAGTGACTAGGTACCGGGCAAGTCCCCAGCACCTGCCACCACCACTATCACAAGACCATTGATGCTGAAGGCTTCGGCACAGGAGATCTTGCCTTCCACATCTTTATCGGTGCTAGCTATGTTGGTGCGTACTCTGGATATTTCACAGTAAGAAGTTTTACCCACAGTGAGTTGCTCTCCATCTTTGTGGGTGAGCTCCCAAAGGTCTTTCTTCAAAGACCAAAATCCCTCTCTCTGCTGTCGATCCATTCCACCAAAAGCCTTAGAGTTATATGCGGAGAGACTGATGAATACAGTTTTGTGGATGAGAAACATTACAGGACTCCCTTCGGCTCCATCTCCCTAGAGTTTAGGAACCAAGCATTCATTCACCCCTCTAACCACTCCTCTGACTTCCACCAAGGTTTCTTAGTTTACAGTTCCATGTTGTCCCATGCCGACTGTACCAGTTCTGGAGAGTTCTTTCTCTTCAGAGACTGTCAATATCCTGAGTTCTTTGGTTGTATCGGAACTGGAGTCCTCCTGAGGCCGTATCTGTACAATCTGCTCTGAGGGACAGGGGTCAACGCAAGATTTTGTCAGAGCTGTCCATACACCTTGGAGCATCAGCACGGTTTAGTTAATCTCTGGCTTCTGTTTCAGGGTTGGTTTCCTTGGAGCCATTGGGTGACCATGGTTCTAAGGCAGTCTGTCTCTGTTCTGTGTTCCCTCTCCTCTTTTTTGGGGGGGGGGGGGTTCAGCCTTTGAAGCAAAGTAGAGGATCTTGTCTCTTACAGCGACTCAGTCAGCTCCTTGCCTCTCAGAACAGACACAATCCTCACGGCCAGTTATTCGACTGGTCCCTCTGTTGGGACACTGAGTGCCGAAACATCAGGGATCCCGGATGCAAATTCTGTCATCTGATACCTCACCTGACTATCCCCCTGAAGAGATTGCTCAGAAGTGCAAGAGGAAGCACTTAAATTCCCCACAGGAATCGGTCACGCAAGACACTGATTTTGATGAAGGGGAAGGGTCCCCAAGGTCACTCCCTGATTATGTCTCCTTTGGAGACTTCCTAGAAGTCTAGAAACAGAGGCGTGGCTGCATTTCCCAAAACCCTTCCTCCGAGGAGTCAGTTTTACCTGCAGGCTTTTAGCACTCGTCCATCTATGTCTTGGGCATTTCTGCCCATTGACAAATTAATTCAGTTGATTTCCCACCAGGCATGAAAGGCTCCAGATAGCACTGAACCCATCCCTAAGAGACCAGACAAAATTTCATCTGCTGCTGAAGAGGAATTTTGGGCTTAAGCTTTAGCCGTAGATGCCATGGTCATAGCGGCCACCATGAAGAAGGAACTTACTGAGGAGAGTTCATCCACCCAACAAAGTCTCAAGTGATGGGATAGATTTAGGAAGCGAGTTTGTGCTTCATTGACCTTTGCCTTACTGTCTTTGAATTTCTTGGCACATTTCACCAGACTTCAAAAGGATCTGATCAAGTTGTTGTCAGTTACCCTGGCAGGATCTGTTACTGATGGAGTCGAAGAGAAGGTTGTTTCCCAGTTGGCTACCCTGGAGTTTGTCAAACTTGTCCATGAGGCTCATTGCGCATATAGCTGAATGGACCTCCAGAGCAGCGGGTTCAGGCATAGCCAAAAGTAGACACTCTTGTATGTGCCTATGAGACTTTGTGGAACCATTTAAGTCTCTGTTCATCAATGCACATTTTGATGGATCATCTTTGTTTGGCTCAAAAGTAAGAGAGACTTTTATCCAAGTGCGAGAAGGATGGTGAGACCCATTCTGCTGTGGGTGTACGCCCCCCCCCCCCCAAAGATCCTTTTCTACGAATCAAGAGTAGTGGAAAGATGTGATTCAAGAAATCCTAAGGGCCTTTCTAGGACACATGTGGAGGCAGCTCCCCCAGGAACAGAGGGGGGAGCCACAATGTAAGATGCCACCCACGTGGCAGAGGTGGTCTGCAGAACCAGGGCTTCAGTGACTCCTTCCAGAGTAAGCCTTTTCAGCATTCCTGAAAGGAGACCTGATTGTCTTCCTCTGGAGGCGCACTTGAGACGCTCATTTTTGCACCAAAATGCCTGACTGAATATAACAGATTCTTGGGTATAACGAGTCATAACCAGAGGTTATACCATACCCTTTTCCCATCTTCCCCCTGCATGCAGAAAAATACCTGATGTTCCACCCAGTAAGTGGGAACCAGCAGTTCTAGAAATTCAAAAACTGCTAGACAAGAGTCATCCAAGAAGTCCCACCAGACTAGGGAGGATCTGGAGTTTACTCGAGATTCTTTTTAGTGCCAGAAAAGGCAGGGGACTGGAGACCAATTTGGGATCTCAGTGTGTTGAACAAATCAGTTTGACAAATGAAATTCCGGATGGTCATGGTATAATCCATTTTTCTGTTTTTAGGAAAGGATGACTGAATGTGCTCCATAGATCTTCAGGATGCATATTACCACATAAAAATGGGCAAGCACTCCAGAAAGCCCCTCCATTTCCAGCTGGGAGCCAGTCATTACCAATTCCGGGAGCTACCCTTTGGTCTCACTACAGCCCCCAGGGTGTTCACCAAATGTATGGTAGCTGTAGCAGCTCACTTGAGACTGCAAGGATTGTGGGTGCTTCTGTACTTGGACAACTGGCTCATTACTGATACACCAAGCATCAACTCATACAAGCAAGGAGACTGTGTTCTCCGAACTTGTGCATACTTGGGATTTTCCTTGAAGGATAGTTATCCCTTACTGTCTCCAACTCAGAGCTTTGTTTATAGGGGCAGTGCTGAATACGAATACAACCATAGCACCCCCTCCCCCCAGTAAGACTTCAGAAAATCATAGTCCAGGTTCAAAAAATAATACACAGCAAGAAAGTTCCCACTTGCCTAGTTTTGCAGGCCCTAGGTTCTATGGCAGAGACAATTACTTTAGTTCTCCTAGCCAGATGTCACATGAGAATTCTGCAATGGCTACTAGTTTCTCAATGGTCAATACTGTATCAGCCCATGTCGCATCAGATTCTGATCACCAATCATTGCAGAAAGGATTTAGCTTGGTGGGTCCACTCCAAGGAAATTCTTCTGGGAAGCCTCTTCATTCTTCCAGAGTCTAAGGACATAGTGACCACGGACACCTCCCAGATAGGGTGGGGTTGGGGGCATTTTCTAGGTAATACTGTCCAAGACACTTTGTCCCCTACACAGGCCAACTTATATGTTAGCGCTCTAGAGCTAAGAGCAGTGCTGTTTAGCACTGTAAGCCTTTCAATATGCTGTTCCTGTGGAAACAATTGTGATTCAGACAGATAGCATGTCAGTGGTTTGGGACATCAACAAACGGTGAGGAACCAAGTCTTACCCCCCTTTGTCAAGAAGCACTCAGTGTGTGGCAGTGGGCGGTCTCTTCCAACCGCTTTCTAATAGCAATGTACATTCCGGGGAGTTGCAATGTGATAGCAGACAAACTGAGCAGATGTTTTCTTCAGCCTCACAGGTGGTCCCTTAATGCAAAAGTGACTGCAAAGATATTCCATCAATGGGGCCAGCCATGCTGCGACCTGTTCATCTCTCCCTTAAACAAAAATTGCAGCAACTACTTTGTTGTGATTCCCCCTCCAGGAAGTCACAAAGAGACGCTCTTCTTCACACTTGGCCCTCCAGTCTCCTATATGCCTTTCCCCCAATACCTATAATCCCAAAATTCTTACAGAAAGCACTCTGTTTGAAGGAGAAGACTGATCTTCATTGCTCCATTTTGGCCGTGACAGATATGGTTCCTCTTTCTTTGGCCTTATTTAATTCAGTGACCATGGAGTCTGGACCCAGCTCCAGACATTGTCTCACCCTGATAGGCTAGTTCACCCGGACATTCTGAACCTCACGCTGATAGCATGTTTCCTCCATTTCCACAAGTGGCCAAGTGTTTCTCATAAACCTTCCATATGGAAATTATACAATAGTAAATGGAAAAGTTTTACTGTTTTGGCTCGTGAAAGGGATATTGATCCCTTTTCCGCTTCTTTTGATAATAATTTAGAATTCTTAGCCTCTCTTTTCAGTGGAGGAGCTTCTTCATCTACCATTAGAATACAGCTAGCAACAATTTCAAATTTCCACGATGGCTTAGAAGAACATTCATTAGCTTCTCATAATTTCATAGGTAGGTAGTAGGCTATCTGTCTGAGGGCATTTATAAGCCTAGCCCCAGAGTGTGTCGGCTTTCACTGCCCCATTGATTAATTAACTGATCCTCTATCAAGCAGAGCAAATGAAGTGATCCCAGGGGTGTATTTTCTGTTATCCATCCACTCGTCAAGGTTTCTCTTGAAGAGTGTTAGTGAGGGGCCCTGCCTGATGTAATTTGGAATTTTGTTCCAAAGCATGGGGAGTCTCTGTGACAGGAATCTATCCCTCCAGCATGTTCTATTTGTTGTTGTGGCGAGGTTTAGTGCTCAGTGACTTAGATTTCTTTAGGTGGAGCATGTCCATCAATTCTGAGTTGGACATGGCTTTGTAAGTCAGGCAGAGATCACTTCTGAGTAAGCGATATGCCACTGAGTACAGCCGGAGTAATCCTCTTGGTGAGGTACTTTTCTGGTCTTTCCAGCTGTTGGAAGTGTCTTGACCTAAACCTGGTACATCCGAAATGGGGCATTGTACTCCATGATGGGTCTAATGAGTGACGAGTAGAGGGGTACTGTAAACTTTATTTCTAGATGCGAACCCTTTAGTAATTAGATGGGCCACATAGAAGGATTTCCTAACTACTTTGGCAATATGATTGTCAAAGAAGAGATTACCATCTACCTGGGTCCCCAGATCTCTTATTACCTCTTCTGTATTAAGGGGGCTGCCACCTATGTGGTAATTCGTGGGCGTTTTGTTTTTCCTAAACGGGATGACTATGCATTTTTTGACATTTAGCTTGAGGCCATGACTTTGACACCAGGTGTCCATCTCCGTAAGGCCCTTTTGGAGGATGTCCGTGTCAGCCGGGGAGTCAGTTATGGCTCCCAGTTTGCAGTCATCGGCGAACTTGGTTAGCCATAGTCCTCCTGTGTTTGCCTGTATTCTGAGAAGTATATGCTGAACAGTAGGGGTCCCAGGACCGAGCCTTGCGGGACACCACTTGTGACTGGTTTAGAGTATGACCTGGAGCCTGCTATTCTTACCGTGTGAGTTCTGTTTGTAAGCCAGTTGACAACCCATCTCGTGATGTAGGTGTTTATGCTCAGGTTGGTGAGTTTTTCTGTAATATCTGAGTGGGGAATGGTGTTGAAAGCCTTGATGAGGTCAAGGTAGGCTGTGTAAACCACCTTTCCCTCGTCTATGTCCTTGGTGACTGTCTCGAAGAAATCCACCAGGTTTATTAGACATGATCTGCCCTTAACAAAGCCAAACTGGGTCGGGTCAAGTGTTTGGAGGTTCTCAGTGTCTTTTTTAATGAGTTCCATGATGATGCACTCCATAGCCTTGCAGATCAGGCTAGTCATGCTTATGGGGCAATAGTTACCAGGGTCAGTTGTGGCCCCTCCTTTGTGGAGAGGAATAACCATTGCTGTGCGCCATTCTATGGGCACGTAGCCTGTGGAGAGGCTGAGGTTGAACAGCGTGTTTAGGTGGGGGGGTTAGTTCGTTGTAGTTCGTGCAAGACACAGCCTGTGACACCATCTAGTCCCACTGATGCTCAGTTTTTGGCTTTTGAAAGGGCTGTTTTCACCTGTGCGTCGGTGATTTTTGGGACACTACACCTTTCTGGTATTGTTGTGGGCCCTTTTGGAGGTGCGAGGGGGTGAAGTTTGCACTGAATCTATCTGCCAGGATGTTGGCAATATCAGTAGGTTCAGTATATTTTGTGAACACATGCTAATCATTTTTAAAATTACACTTTTGCTGAAACTTCTTATCAGAGATCCTACTTTACCCTGGGACCTAAACCTGGTACTGCAATTTACTGTACATTCACCTTCTGAGCTTTCTGCAGACTGTGATCAGAAATATTTATCATGGAAAACAATTGTTTTTGATAGCAATAACCCCTGCTAGAAGAATATCTGAAATTCAGGCTTTATCATGTAAACCACCTTACCTGATCTTTCATAAGAATAGTCTCTCCTTACAAACAAATCCCACCTTACTCCCAGTATTAGAGTCTAATATTAATCAGATTAATTTGCTGGTATTCTTTCCATATTTTTCAAACAGAGGCGAATACTGTCACCTTTTGCTAGATGTTCACAGACAAATACGTTTTTGCCTTCATAGGACAAAACACATGAGAAAATCTGACTGTCTCCTGATCAAGTACTAATTTTGGTAAACCAGTCAGCAAAGTGACTTTAACCATATGACTCAATGATTGTATTTCCTTTATGACAGGAGTATTGCCTTACCCAGGCCTGTTCAAGGACATTCTATAAAATCTGTCACTACTTCAGCAGATTTTTGACCTAGAACTTCAGTGAATGATTTATGTGCAGCAGCTGTTTGAGCTTCTCTCAATACCTTTATTCCTCATTTCAAATTGGATTTGGTCTCTAAGGGAAGAGCATCTTTTGGTTCAATGGTGCTCAGGGAAATCCTTCCATAAATCCACCCAAGATCTAAGGTAACTGGGTATTCTGTCCATAAGACAAGGATAAAATGAAAATTGACAAAATCAGATAAGAAATTATGTACTTAGCATAATGTTCCATCTGTGTTATCCTCGACTCCCATCCCACCAACTCCCAGGCATTGAAGTTTTTTTGGTGGAATGGATAATGTACTTAGGTCTTGTAGTAATCTTTAAGGCATAGCAGATATGGCTTCCGTTAAGGCTTCTTTATCTATCACTCTATTTCTAATTTGCAGACTCGATCTGCAGTATTTGGGAGAGAGGGGGATATGGGTATTGGTGAAGCTCGAGAGTTTTTTTCAGCGCAAATTGTAGTAACAACTGTGTCCGTTGCGATATCAGAACGGAACCCATACATCAAGGATAAATGAAAATGGACAACACGGATTTCTTTTTAGTTGTCAGTGTTTTACCTTAAACCATGATGTTGAACAAACACACACTGCCTTACCTGGCATGTGAGTAGTAGTGCCCTGCTACCCTCCCCCTTGGCAGTCTGTCAAATTTCAGAACTTCTACCACTGCCTGTCTGTGAAGATGAAGAACCAATCACCTGGCAGGATCAGGGCAGGCCTTTAAACCTCAGACAGAACCCTTCCAGTTTTTTTGCACCGCAGTCAAAGAAAGATCTCTTGGGATATTGCTTCTGTCAACCCGGATGACGTCCGCTACAGAGCTCAAATAAGAAATTTCTTCTGGATTTTGTTTCTCCCTCTCCCTTTTCTGTGTGATTGAATAGTGTATTCTGCCCTGATTGATGTTTTCTGATTAGAAGTTTTGTATAATTTAGTTTTTTTACTTTGACTAGTACAATAAGGGCTGTTTATTAAAATCTTCATTTGGAAGTTTTGATAGAAAAACTTGTACTGATATTGTGTTTTATTTCTCCCTTTGGGGGGTTATGATTATTTGAGGTAATTGACTGAAGCATTTGAAATGATTTTTTTCCTTTTAAACTGTGATTTTTGTCACCATTTTGTATATTAAACATTCTGATCAGAATTTATAATCAGTTTGTGATTTATTTCTAGTCTAATGCTGTTTTATGCTGTATACATTCATTTGGACTGAAACTAGCTATTTTTTAAATAGGGGACTATAGTGCTTGTATTTTGTGTTTTGAACTGTCACTGAAAATACTGTCATTTACTCAGTGAAAATAGTCCTTAGATTGCTATTTAGAGGAAGAATAGTGGGATTTGTCCATCTTCTTGTCCCCTGACTTGATGGATTCAGACCCCCCACTCCTCCTGCACCATTTTCCCATCTGCACCTAAAATATAAAAGAATAAATGAAAAAGTATGCCTTAGCCTATGGCTTGTGCCTCAACAGTAGCCTTTGCTTTCGGACCACTTGCCTTCTTTTCCAGGTCCTATGAGGCAGTCGTAGAACCACAACTGTGTGTGTCATGAGGGTCAGGCACATCCTCAAGGGCTGTAACAATTTCTGCTGCTGGTACGGGAGATCCAAACCCTGTAGGTGCAGAGGTCATGGGTGCAGAATCTGTTGAAATATTTATATTTTGCCCCCCCCCCCCCCCGGCATTTTCCCACCAGTATAGTGTATGACAAAAAGAAACCAAAGACTCACCAGGTAGGTGGTGGGACAGCAGTCTGACTTTTTTTTCATCTGAGGTGATAGCTATGGCTAGATCCATTGTTTAATCAGTTGTTTGTGGGGTGCATACCCAGGTTATGAGTAAACCAGGCTCTTCCACCATTGATCAGTTTGCTAAGGATCTTCTTTTGAAGGAGATTCTGTATCTGAGGACTCTGACCAAGATCATCTGGGTTCATCTGATGATGAATAAATACAATAACCAAATAGAGGTTTTCTTTTTCCCATATGTTGACTAGATTTAAATATATATTTAACTGGGAATAATCTGTGTCCCCTGAGATTTGTGATCTCTTGGAGGATGAGGTCCCAGACATTGAGACCTTTCCTCCATTGATCCCAGCATTGGAAGATGTCTTCAAGAAAGCTTGAAGCTCCCTCACCTTTTTATTGAGGCTTTGCCTAAGAAAGTGTATAAGAAATTTAGGGTATGCTTTGCTTTGCCTGGCCTCCAAGCTCGTTTGTCTGCTAACCCTGCTTTAGTGTCCTCAGTGAGTTTTGCTAATAAGACCACCATGTCTTATAACCCAGTCCCTCAAGATAAACTAGGTAAGCGTTTGGAATCTCAGAGAAAGAAGCTGATGCAGTCCAGCACAGTAGCTTTTAAAATGTTTACCAGTATTTTATGGAAGCTTGTGTTGAAATGCATGTACAGTTTAGAGAAATGTGCAGCATCTTTGCCTGCAGAGCAAAAGGTCTGTTAAAGATGTTGTATCCGATATTTCTCAGTTATCCATACATGCCTTAAGTGCCTTGGAGGGGGCAATACTATTTCTAGGAATGCAACATTGTCAGTGGTGATTAGGAGGTATGCATAGTTGCACTACCACAATTTTTCTATTGAGTTAAAAAATGAAATTTTGAATGCTCATCTTGAGTCTGATTTTGTGCTTGATATAGCAGCTAATCGGATCCTTAAACATCACAATGACTGAGGAAAATTGATGCAAGGAGTGTCAAATGTTCCATGTTCCCAGGTTCTCCTCCTTTAAGCAGTTTAACTTTCAGCAGCTTCACAAACAGAAGTCCCAGCCAAACAAGAACCAAGGCGATAAGTCAGTGGCAGGTCAACTCTACTAAGCATAACAAGAAAGCTTCCTTCCTGAAAGCGATACCTCCCAAATTGACTGTGCGGAGGAGTGGCACCCACCTTTTATCTCTCAAGTTAGCTCTCAAGAAGATGGCCTGGCTGTTGGTGTTTTCCAGCAAATGGGTGCTAAACGTTGTTGGCATGGATTTCAAATGGCAGTGGAAAAACCACCTGCCTTTGTTGAGGGGGATTCCCCCTAGTCTGTTGGACCAGATTTTATTTCCTCGTATTCCCCAGAAAAAGTTGGACTTGGGGATCATAAAACTGGACCATCCTTCTTAAAGAGAAGTTTCTATTCCTGAATGTTCTTGCTTCCCAAAAAAGCAATTGTGGAGGCCAGTATTGAACCTTTCGTTTTTGAATACGCTTGTCAACATCCCCATGTTCAAGATGATCATCCTGCTAACAGTGTTCCTCTGTTGATAGGCAGCAGCTTAATGGTGACCCTGGACTTGAAGGATGCCTATCATCTTATCTCTGTTTACCCATCACTTCAAGAAATTCCTTTATTGGCTTTTGGGCTATTGACTGCACCACAGTTCACAGAATGCCATACTCCAGTAGTGGCCCAATGTTGGACTGTGAGCATGCACATCTTTCCTTTTTTGGACAACTTGCTGATCTGTACAGAGTCTGCATCCAGATGTTTGGAGTGTGTAGAGAAGGTCTCTACCTTACTCTCCCAACTAGCATTCAAGTTGAACTGATGAAAGTCATGTCTGACACCCACACACAATCTTCTTTCTGGGGTGCTTAATCTACTCCAATAAGAGAATGTTTTTTCACCCTGCAGACAAGGTCTTTTCATACTAGATGGTGTTTCCAGAAATTCTCCCAGAGGAATGTGGGAGTGTCTCCTCCATATGAGAATTCCTAACAATTCTTGGACTGATGGCATCCATGATTCTCGCGATACCACTGGCCCATCTTCACATGAGAAAAATTCAGTGGTATATCTGCAGATGTTGGACCCTGTGTCTGCATTCTCCAGAATCCCAGTTGCTGGTGTTACCCTTCATCAGATGAGAGTTAAAGTGAAGAAGATATTGGGTATCAATCCAGGGCTTCTTTTCTTCCCTATGGAGTCAGTGCACTCTGTCCAGACTGAACTTCACCTGGGAAGCTGTGTCAGTGGGCATGCAAGTGCTAGCCACATCACCCAAGAATCCTCAGAAGCACATCATTATCAAGGAAATTTAGGCAGTGATTCATTCCTTGAAAGTCCTTCACCACATTTGGACTCTTGGTCCTCTTCTAGTGCTTATGGACAACACCACAGTGATGTGGCATCTCAAGAAGTGCTGGGAGGGGGATACATGGTCTTACCCTCTGTGTCATTTGGCAGTAATAGTTTGAAAACAGACATCTCTGTACTCTCTAACTTTTCAGGCATCATATATACCGTCAGAGCAGAACATTGTGGCAGACAGAGTAAGCAGATCTCTGGCAGACCCACACAACTGGAAGCCCCAGGCTGGGGTGTTCCAGGATCTAGTCCATATCTGGGGAATTCCTGAAACAGATCTGTTTGCCTCCTTTCAAAACAGACAGCTGGAGAAATTGTTCTAGACATCCTTGTAGCCATGTTTGGAGAAAAAAGACATTCTTGTTCCATTGGATAGGAATGTACCTGTATGTGAGTCTACCCTTTCCACTGATTCACAAGGTACTTCTGAAAGTTTAAAGAGAAATGCCATCATTGTGGTGCTCCCCCTTTAGCCCAGGCAGTCTTTGTTCTCCTTGTTAAATGGTAAATGCCAAGGGCAGTTACCACAAACTTCCTCACTTTCTGTATCTGCTCAGACATTCTCGGGCGACTGGTGCACCCAGATTTAAAGAACTCCAGTTGCCTAAATGGAGTGAATCATCCAGGCTGTCAATTGTTTTGTGAGGCTGTGCAGCAGGTGTTAAAGGAAGCCAGAAATCCTGCTGCTAGAAAGTCTTTACAAATGGATGAGGTTTTCCAAGTGGTGCCTAAATGGAAAGAGAGGGTCCACTGAGATTAATATACTTGTAGTCTTGAAATATTGTGTGAACTACTTCAGGATGGCTTATCTTATGCTTCCGTTAAGATGCATTTAGCATCCATCACTTCTTGTGGATCCTTCTCTTTCTTTTATTTTGGTAAAATATTCATGAAAGGAGTATTATCCGCGGTGGTGGTGCTGCGGTAGCGTTGTCGCCTCACAGTAAGACACTGACCGGTTCGACTCTCAGCTAGAGCGTCTTCTGCATGGAGACATCCGTGAATGGGCGTACCTTCATTGAAGGTTGTGCGTTAGGGCTGGCAACTCAGCACGTAAAAATCAACTGCCAATCATTAGTGGACTGGAGTTCTGCTGTGGCGACCCCTAACCGGGAAAAGCCGAAAGACCCAACAACATTCATGAAAGGAGTATTGCATATGAGACCCCTTTGTAAGGGAATTTCTCTTTCGTGGGACTTAAATTGTTATTGAAAAATTAACCTTGCCACCTTTTGAAGTGGAGCTCATGCTAGTTTCAAGTTTTGTGAAAAAATGATGTCCTTCAAGGATGCATCTGCAGTCTAAACATATGGGTTGTCCTGCCTCAGGCAGTCCTTCGGTCGGCCGGATTCCAAAGTGTGGGTCTGGCCTCGGTTGATGTCGCACTTTCCCCGACGTCAAAGCTTCTGGGGTATAAAGGCATCAGCCGACGCCATTTTCCTCAGTCTTTCTTGCCGCGTGGTGCCCGAAGCAGAAGCTGTTCGCAAGTGCCGGTCGGTCAGATCCAGAGATTTCAGCTACCGAAGACTTCGAAAAAAGCTAAGTACCCCGTTGGGGACTCTTTCTTGCCTCAGCCGATGTCAGACAAAGTAAATAATTGTTTAACTTGTGGGAAACAAATACCTCATAAGGATTTCCATTCTTACTGCCTTCCTTGCTTAGGCCCAGACCACGACGTATCAGCTTGTTTAGCCTGTGCCTCCTTCAACCGACGGACTCTTAGACGTCGGTCGGAGTTTGTAGAAGAATTTTTCGGATCCGCTTTTGCATATAAAATGCCGTCGGAGACTCCGACTACGCATTTGGCCAAAAAACGCAGGGAAAAGGACCGACACTCGCGGCCCACGGTTTCGGCTGAAACCACAGCTAGGCCTACCAAGAGTGTCTCGGTTTCGTCTGAAACCGAGCCCTCGGTTCTGACTACGACAGAAACCATACCTCCGACAACCGAGGCCAGAGAGGCCCCGGCTGAGTCGGCTTCAGAAATCCCTACCGAAGCTAGCGCTCAAGATTTGTCCGACACCATTCCATTGGACATTTCTACACCTGCACGTGGGGCAGCTAGGCCCCCAGCTTCTATGTCTATTAAGGCCTTCTTCAGGGCTATAGCTGCCAAACTTTCAAAAGCTTTACCTGCCAAATCTACTTCTCAGAGGCCTTCCTCAAGCTCTCAGATTCTCAGTCTTGCTGAGGACCTTATCTCCTTGATTAGGAGTTCCCAATCTCACCCAGACAGGGCCTCCCAACCTCCACCAGACAAAAGGCCTAGGACTGAACCTGTCTCCTCTGATTACTCCACAGATGGATCTGATTTGTCAGACCATCAGGAAGGGGCCTATTCTCCTTATGAGGATTCAGATGCTGAAGACTCTATCCCTTCGGCCTCCCCTCCTGAAGAATTTTCCTTTGGGGAGACCTTGCACTCTGAGGGAACACTTTCAATGGCAGGGTCAGGATTTTTCTGATTCTAGAAAAAGACTAAGGACTTTTTTACATTTGCTCCAGCATAGGCCCTTAGCCATACCACCAGTGCTAACTGTAATTGATGATGTGTATAATGATGTTAGTTCTGCAACTGATTCTCTCCCTCCGGCCCCTGCCAAACCTGACAGATACTACAGGGTCCCGGATTCTCACTTCCACCTGTATAAAGCCCATGCTGCGGACCCAGAAACTATTTCACAGAGCCCAAAAGGTGTGGCAGCTGCCACGGCCAAAAATCCCCTACCCTCTGAAAGAGAGTCTAGAGCATTAGAGAGATGGGGTAAAAAGGTTTATACATCTGCTACTCTTTCTGCCAGGGCATTAAACTGTCAATTCCATATGATACAGTACCAAGAATATTTGTTAGATCAGCTGAATAAGAAGCTTTCTTCTCCTGAACCTTTAGACTGTAAATCCCTTCAGGATTTGGTACACAACTCTCAGCAGGTCAGTAATCATTTCTTAAAATGTGGCTATGATGCACTGGAGGCTTCATTTAGATCAGCTATGACTGGGGCAGTAATTCGTAGGCATGCCTGGCTAAAAGAGCAATCCCTGCCAGACCATGTCAAGGCTAAAGCTCCTAGATGCTCCAATGGAGAAACAAAGTTTATTTGGCTCCCCTGCACAGGAGATTCTAAAGAAAGTGGAAGAAAAAGCAAAATCTGTGCAAACAGTAAAGGAATTTCTACAGGTCCAACCTCCGAGGTTCAGCAGAAACTGGCCTTCCAAGAATTTGTCCTTTCCAGACACCTCCAGAGCACAAAGGGGCAGGAATAGACGCCCTCGAGGCAGAGGTCAATCAAAGGGTGCCTATAGGGGCCGTCAGTGGCAGCCTGCCAACCAGAGGAGTAGTGCCACAGCTGCAACTACAACCACTAGCACAGGACAGACACAATGACTTGACTCTGATTTCGCCTACCAGGGAACAACTGGAAGCTCCCTTGGGCGGAAAGCTGGCTTTATTCTCAAGAAACTGGCATTGCATTACAAAGGACACATGGACATTGCAAACAATAGACAAAGGATACAGGTTTCACTTCCACACTTTACCAAAAGAGCGGAATGCCAAACCTACCACCAAATCAGAAGCCAGAGGCTTTAAGACAAATCAAAATTTACTTCAGATGAAAGCGATAGAAAGGGTACCATCTATGGAACAAGGCCAAGGATTTTACTCCAGACTATTCCTTGTACCAAGAAAAGAAAACCAATGGAGGCCTATTCTCGACTTGTCCGCACTGAACACATCTCATTGTACCAAAATTCAAAATGCTGACCCTACAGCAACTTCTTCCCATGTTGGGCAAGGAGTCTTGGCTGGTGACTCTAGATCTCAAGGAGGCATACCTGCATGTCCCTATCCGACCAGATTGCAGAAGACACCTCAGATTTCTTGCAGGATCAGAGCATTATCAATTCTCAGCATTGCCCTTTGGCTTATCTACTGCCCAGAGTATTCACGAAATGCCTGGCATCAGTAATTGCACATTGCAGACTTCAGGGAATTCAAATCTACCCATACCTGGACGACTGCCTAATACAAGCGGACAACAAGACAAAATTGATAAAGGATTTGGCCTATGTCATACACCTGCTACAGGCCTTGGGATACACAGTCAACATCCAAAAGTCAAGACTAGTGCCATCCCAAAGGATAACCTTCTTGGGTGCGGATCTGGACACATTAACTCAGATGGCTTTTCTCACAGTAGAAAAACAAAAACAACTTCCAGATTATTTCATGACTTTGACAAGACAAACTCAGCTTACTGCAAGGAAAGTCCTGCAGGCCCTGGGTTTCATGGCATCCTGCATAATCTTGATCCCACATGCCAGGCTGCATATGAGGAAATTACAATGGTACCTAAGGAATGTATGGTCTCAACACAGACACAGTCTAGAAACCATGATACCAATCATTCCATGCCTTCAAAAGGAATTCCTGTGGTGGGCTCAGGCCTGCCAGTCCAACAGAGGGTTGCCTTTCGGCAGACCATCACCACGGACGCCTCAGACCTAGGATGGGGAGCACACATGGAGGACAAATGTATCCAAGGCCTATGGCCTCAAGGACAGCTAAACTTGCACATAAACCAAAAGGAGATGCTGGCAGTGAAGCATGCAATCGAGGCATTCAAACCATTCCTCCAGCAAGGACATCTGCTGATAAGGACAGACAACACCATGGTCATGTGGTACATAAACAGGGAGGCACGCATTCCTACCCTCTATGCCGGATGGCAATGGATCTGTGGAACCTAGGCCTGAATCTCAATATCCAGCTCCAGGCCATATTTGTACCAGGAAAAGAGAATTCACTAGCAGACAGCTTAAGCAGGACTACCACGGATGCTCACGAATGGATGCTGCATCCAGACATCTTCAAACTCATAACAAAGAAATGGGGATTGCCAGAGATAGATCTGTTTGCCTCCCCTCTCAACCACCAACTGAAGAAATTCTGCTCAAGGACATACCACCCACAAGCCTGGAGGGTGGACTCTCTCTCTCTTTCAGCTGGAATGCCCTAATAGTGTATGCATTCCCACCTCTCCCATTGATGTACAAGGTTCTACTGAAGATCAGGGAGGAACAGCCAAAGGTGATACTAATAGCTCCGGACTGGCCAAGACAACACTGGTATCTGCTACTGAAAAGCATGTCTCAGGTGAACTCATGGCCTCTACCCCTATGTCCTCTTCTTCTAACGCAGAACAATTTCAAGACCCTGCATCCAAACTTGAAAACTCTGCAACTAACTGCCTGGAAAATTGCTTAAAACCAAACCAAACTGTCTTATCTCAGAGGGTCAAGGACATTATCCTGGAGGCTCGCCGACCCTCCACAAGGAAGACATACTCAGCTAAATGGAAGAGATTCCTCATTTGGAGCACATCAAAGGGCACAGATGTCTCAGTGGCAAAACTAGCACACATCCTAGAATACTTAGCAGAATTGCTCCACAATGGCCTGTCTTACTCTTCCATTAAGATTCATGCTTCAGCAATATCTGCAGAATACAACATGGATCCTCCTATCTTCTCTCACTGTCTACTCAGACAATTTTTGAGAGGGATCAAAAATGTTAAACCTTCAAGGAGACCCCCTCTACCTGCATGGGATCTCAATTTCGTGCTGGAAAAATTGACTCTACCTCCTTTTGAACCAGCAGCATCAGCAGACTTACAATTTTTATCTTGGAAAACTGCATTCCTTCTGGCAATCACTTCAGCAAGAAGAGTATCCGAGCTACAGGCATTAATGGCAGTGCAGCCTTTCCTTATTTTTCACCAGGATAGTGTCCCTGAGAACCAATCCTACTTTCATGCCAAAGGTGGTATCCAGGGTATCCTTGAACCAAGCCATTCATTTGCCTACGTTCTTCCCTAACCCACAGAACAAAGGAGAAAAACTCTTGCACACCTTGGATATACACAGACAGCTACGCTACTATCTGGACAGAACTAAAACCAGCAGAAAAACTGACCAACTTTTTGTAGCCTATGCAACTGAGGTGCAAGGAAAAGCAATTTCCAAGCAGACAATTTCAAAATGGATAGGAAATTGCATTCGCTTTTGCTACTCTTTTCATGGAAAGACAGCTCCTGAAAATATTAGGCCTCATTCCACAAGGGCCACAGCCACCACTACAGCTTTCCTACGAGGGGTGGCTACCAAGGACATTTTAGAAGCTGCTACTTGGAGCTCCGTGCATACATTTGCCAAGCATTATAATCTACCTTTATATTCCAGATCCCGAGCAGGCTTTGCAACTGCAGTTTTACAGGGGATCTTAACTACACCTTCCTTATCTTAGTACCTCCTCCCCCAGTTTGGCTATGGTATTCTACCCATATGTTATGACTGCAGATGCATCCTTGAAGGACATAGTACAGTTTTGTACCTACCATAAATGTAGATGTCCGATAGGTATGCATCTGCAGTCAGGATTACCCACCCTCCTTCCCCTCTGTGGTACTCCTAGGGTGCTTACCCCTCTTTCAGCTAACTGGGGGAATCTATTATGGTGTATTTGTTTGTTTGTATATATGTATGTATTTTTCTGCTACTGTTTGGAACTTTCTACATTTGTCCAAATTTAGCCTTCCTAGAGGGCACCTGGCATCTGGGGCAAGAAACACTGAGGAAAATGGTGTCGGCTGATGCCTTTATACCCCAGAAGCTCTGACTTGGGGGAAAGTGCGACATCAGCCGAGGCCAGACCCAGACTTTGGAATCCGGCCGACCGAAGGGCTGCCTGAGGCAGGACAAACCCATATGTTATGACTGCAGATGCATACCTATCAGACATCTACATTTATGGTAGGTACAAAACTGTACTTTACACTTACTGGTTTGACATCAGCAGGCAAGTTTCTTTGCTGCAGGATGTCATGGTGCAACAACCTTACCTGATTTTCCACAGGGATAGTGTTGTCACACACTAATCCTTCTTTTATGCTGACAGTGGTCTCAGAATTCACTTCTAATTGGTCTATTAATCTCCCTGTGTTTTTCCAGATCTTAAGAATAAGAGGGAGAGGATACCTCGTACCCTGGATGTGCATAGGCAGTTCAGGTACTGCGTTGGCAGAATAAAATCCTTTAGGAAGACTAACATGTTTGTTTCCCTTTCTGGGGCAAAGAAAAGTCAACCTGTCTCTAACAATCCATTGCACGTTGGTTGTCCTCTGGTATTCATTTTTTTGTTTGTTTCGCCAACCATGGAAAGGTGAATCCAGGCTAGTTAAAGGCACATTTCACCAGGGCCTTTTCATTTTCTGTGACATATTGGAAAGGAATGGATTCTTTATTCGAGGCAGCAACTTAGTCCTCTGTCCATACAGTCACAAAGCACTACAGACTTTGCTTTTTCTAGATCCAGTGCAGGCTTCATGAGGACTGTTCTCTAGGAGCTCCTGGACCCTTATCCTCCTTCCACTCAGGTTAGGTAAGCTTTGAGAATTTACCCATATAACAGTAAGACAATGTGTTTGTAGAACATAGTACTGTTGCATAAGTTCCACGTACTTGTAAAACTAGATGTTCATAGAACATACTGCCATACTGGCAGTAGCACACTACCACCACCATCATCCTCCTTTTGTTGGGTGTATGTAGCTGGTTGTTGGAGTTGCTGTTTTGTTTCGGCAACCTTTGTGTGTGTTTGAAACAAAGATTGTGTTTCCATCTACTCTTTCTGTTGGACTGTAGAACACCAAAAGGGATCTGTCTGCGAGTGTGATGTGCTGTCCTGGTCGTGTCAGGTGATTGGTACTTCACCTCACAGACTGCCAGTGGGAGGAGTTCTGAGCTTGGACAGTCCGAGGGAGGGTAGCAGGACACTGCTACCAATAAGCCAGTAAAGCACTGTGTTTTATGAACTGGACAGTGCAGTGGTAGTGTTGTCACCTCACAGCAAGAGGTTCTCCGGTTCGATTCTCGGCTGGGGTGCCTTCTGTGCGGAGTCTGCATGTCCTCCTTGCGTTTGTGTGGGTTTCCTCCACACTACAAAGACACACATCTGGAGCATTTCTCCCCAGGCCTCCGCTGAAAATTGGCTTTGTTCCACGTTGGACTTTCCCGGTTAATAAATGTTAATTAAGTAATAAATAAATTTCTGTTATTACAAGTAAATGGAACTTATGCAAAGTACTTTATTGCTGCTGTTTGTTTTGTTAAATAATGTGGCTAGCCCTTCAACTGTGGAGATTTTTGAGGAAAATACAAACCAACAGTCTGCATGCATTTTCTCCAGCGACTGTGGGCTGATACTATAGCTTCCAGAAGCGCAAAATACAGCAGGCACTGATGTAAGACTGGAATGTGCATCTCCATTTTGCTTTACTACCCCCATAGAATGGGAGAAAAATATAGAAATAAGTTGAGATGCTAGTAAATGCCTGTCTGTAAGGGTCTGTACCTTAAAAGTGTAGCTGATACAGCCAAGTGAAAGTCGTATGAGAAGTTGTCACCATAGAGACATGTTGCTAGCACAAGTTAAAGATTTACAGTTTTGCCCGTTTTAGAAAGAATCCTCTTTTGAGAAATGTACAGAGTACTATGGATTACATAACAGAATTGGCGGTCTGAATTTTGAAGCACAGAGACCGCGACACCTGGGGTATATAACACAGCAGATGAAAATGATAGAAAGTCTAGCTGTAGTAGTTGCAGGGAGCCATAAGAAGCAGAATTTTATAACACCCATTTAGAAAGTCTTGTACCCCTACTAAGCATCTGTCCAGGAAATGTATAGCTAGGAAAATAAATAACTGCTAGAGAGACTCTGATTCTGATTGTGATGACCTCCAGTCTAATGGTAATAAAAACGTGAACAAGAGTTTGTAACCCCTAAAATTGCTGTGGAGGTATAACATCTGCTTGGGTAGTAAGTTCAACTCAAAAGCAAAAATGGGTGATATTGTCCATGTATTAAAGAGCTAAAAGAGTATTTTTCAGTTTTATCCATAACAATAAAGAGTAACAGTTTTCATAATCAGGTGGTCCATAGGTGATGAAAAGATACACTTGGCAAGTGTCTGAATAAAATATATATAAAAAAAAAGCCACAGAGGTTGTGTAAGTTTTAAAAATAGATCTGCAAAGATGTCTGTATAGGAGAGATGGTAGACAGGTGGCATACCTAATGAAATGTGGTGCCTACCAAAATCCGTGAGAATTTTATAACCATTTGAAGAAGTAAGAATAGCACTAAGGAAATGAAGTCCGGGAAAGCAGCAGGCTAAGATGAGGTCACGGCAGATATGATAAAGATGCTTGGTGAGACAGGGGAGAAATGGCTCCTGGGCGTACTCCAGCAGTGTGGAGAGCAAGGTGTATCCCACATGACTGAAGGATAAGCATACTCATGCCATAGTGTACAAGAACAAATAGGACATTCACAAATGTGGGCAGTACAGAGGCATCAAAACTGTCCTATCACATTGCATGAAAGTTCTGGAGAGGGTGATTGATAAACAGGCAAAGTAGAAGAATGTAAGATGGGAGATGAACAGTTCGGATTCAGATCAGGGTGCAGCACAACTGACCCAATGGTTGCAGTGAGACAAATAGTTGAGAAGAAGCTAGAGATGAAGAAAGAGTCCAACTGGGCATTTCTAGACTTGGAGAAAGCATATGACAAGTTCCTAAGAAAGCTGATCTGGACAGTACTGCAGTGGTTTGAAGTCCCAGAAACATTGGTAGAATTAGTGCAAGCTATGTCCAAGGACCCAATGACTCAAGTATGAACAGTGTTTAGCCTCAGAGGGGTTCCCAGTGGGAGTGGGTGTACACCAGAGTTCAGTCTGAGCAAGCTTGTTAAACCATTTTCAACTCTGAGACAGTATTTTTGCCTAGTCACCACTGACTCTCAATGCATTTACCCCCTTCTTTAAGTTAGAAAATTGTTTTTATTTTCTGTAGAGGTATTTTTGCAAGTAAATAGTTCTGTAATTTATGTAACAGTAAAGTTTACAGTTGGAACATCTGTCTAAGGGCTATATTTTAATGTAAACTATTTATAAATATTTTGGCAGCCCAAAACAAAGGACTGTGACAACTCTTATCACTCCACTGTTCATAGGAGATAACTAAGCTAATGGCCCAAAAGCCCTTACAAGCCTAGACATAGTTAACCCAAATTACCCATTTTTCAAGTTAGGTGAACTAAGTTCACAGAGGCATGAGCCTTAGCTGTGGTATCTAAACTGCCTCTGTCCATGAGGGACATGGTTGCCACCCCAGGAGTAAATGTGCTATTACCCAGCCATTGATCTAGGATGCACTTAAAGAAAGTTGGACAAGGGCTTTTCTTCATGTGTATGGGAAGCTTCTTCCAGAGAAGGAGTAGTCTTTGAGATGTATATTTATGAGGTTAGGTTAAGATCTGTGGAATGAGCGACACTCATGCAGTTTTATTTATAAATGTGTAACATTTCTATCAGTACTGGATCCAGACTGACCTGTAGGCCTGGTATAGACTACTAAGAGGCAATCTATAGGAAACAGAATACAGTGATAGGGCTTTCAATCTTTCCACTTAGGACTTTGCTGTACCCAGTATCTTCCTGGTGAGAAGCCATTGGGGTTGCTCCAGCTGTTGCAGATGTCTGGTGAGGTACATCAAAAAGGTGCATTGTACCTCACCAGAGGGTGATGGGGGCCGAGTACAATGGAATTAGAACATCCTTTGATCTGGATGCCATGCCCTTACTTTTGAATTGCACCACATAGAAGAACTTTCTCACCGCTGTGGATGTATGATGGTCTAAGTTCAGATTACTATCAACCTGAGTACCCAGATCACGTACCACTGGGTCTTCTCTTAGTGGATTGCTGTCTATATTGTTGTTAAATGGGGTATTTGCTTTCCAGAAGGGAATAATTAATCATTCCCCTGCATTTAATTTCAGTCCATGGCTCTGCACCAATCATTTGTCTGCATTAATCTTTTCTGCAGTATATTAGTATCATTTGGGGATTCATTGATTTCCCCCAATTTGCAGTTATCTGCGAACTTGATCAGCCAAAGGCCGACTACGTTCACTTTGACTTCTGCGAAATAAATACCAAACAGGAGAGGATCTAGTACAGAACCCTACTGTATGCCACTGGTAACTGGCCTCTTGCTAGAAATGAATTCACTCACTTTGACAGTATATGTCCTGTCAGTAAGCTATTTGGCTACCTATCTGGTGAGGTAGGGGTTTATGCCCAGTTGAGAGAGTTTCTGCATAATACCGAAGTGGGCTATTGTGTCAAATGCCTTGGCCAGGTCAAGATAGGCAGTATGTTCAGTCTTTCCTTCATCCATGGCCTAGGCTACCTTCTAGAAAATGTCCACCAGATTTTAACAGACATTATGTAATTGTAACAAATTCAAACTGGGTTGGGTCCAGAATTTGGAGTTTGTCCTTGTTGTTAAGGTCCATGATGTTTTTTTTCATGTCCTTACAGAGGAGGATAGTCAGATTTATGGGTCTGTAATTCCATGGGTCGGTTGCTGGTCCCCCCTTGTGCAGAGGGATGACTGTTTCTGTCCTCCATTCTGCTGGAACATAGCCTGTCTGGAGACTGTGGTTAACTACAGATCCAAGTGGCTCTGATAGGTCATGTTTAAAGTTATTTAAAAGCCAACCTAGGATGTTGTCGGGGCCCATTGATGCCATGTTTTTAGCCCTAGAGAGCGTAGAGATGACGTGCTGTCTTGAGATACAGACTTGAGGGATGGTGGCTAGCAGGTTGTGGCTGTTTCCTCCAGTTGAGTATGGGTGGTGCAATCCACATCCAGCTCTGCATATAGCTGGGTATTCTCCTTAAGATTTCAGACGTTAAAAAAAATGTTTTTTGAGTTTCCTTGGCTAGGAAGGCTATTTTTGCTTCATAATTTGCTTCTGAAGACTTCAACAGATCTTTGATTTCTGCGTTAAGACTAGTGTGGGATTTCTTCTGCTGCTGAGCTTGTTCCTGCTTATTTTTGGGCATTAGTTTTTTCTTTCTTTTGTTGTATAGCCTGTTTATACCAGGGGTCCCTCAGAGCGGCTTGTTTTTTTGACGGGACCTGTGTTTAATCTGGTCTGGTACTGCTGATTTTATACAACTAAGTGGCTATATTGGGCATTGGTATACACCTCTGCATAGGATTCTGCATTGTCTGTGTTTGGGGGAGCTTTGAAATTTCTTATGCCATCACTTAGTAGGAGATCATTTGTCTTGGAGAAATTATTTCATATTTTTGAGCTTAATGGGGTATCTGGCCTTATATTTCAAAGGAGACTATTTTGAGGTCCAGCCTTACCAAATAGAACATTACATGGGAGTGGAGTGCACCACTCCCCCATGTTAAAGTACTATGTCCAGGATATTTCAGCTGTTAGTGGGTGTTCTTATAGGTTCATAGGTTCATAGGTTTATACTAGGCTATCTGCCCTAAGGCATTTATAAGCCTAGCCCAAATTATTGTGGCTTACGCCACCCCTTATATGAAAAAATACTGTGCCCATTAGTTTGTTGTGCCTCTGTCCAGCAGTGACACAGAGTTGATTCCTGGGGTAAACCTACGATCTCCCATCCACAGGTCTAGATTTCTCTTGAACAGAGTCAGCGAGGTGCTCTGCCTCACATGGACCGGGATTTTATTCCACAGCATAGGAGTCTCTGAGTGATAAATCTATCCCTCCAGCACGTCCTATTTATATCCGTGCTAAGGTTTAAGTCGCTTGCTCTAGTGGTTTTGGTGGATTTGGATTTTTTGAGGTGGAGCATGTCCATTAATTCCGGGTTGGACATGGCCTTGTATGTCAGGCACATGTCACCTCTGAGCAGACGGTATGCGACTGAATAGAGCTGGAGTTTCTTCAATCTGGCAGCATATGACAGATTTTGGAGTCCCTTTATCCTTTTGGTGAGGAACTTTGGGGTCTCTCCAATTGCTGCAGATGTCGGGTGAGATACATCCCGAATGGGGCATTGTACTCGATCATTGGTCTGATAAGTGAAGAGTACAGGGGAACAATGACCTCACTAGATCTGGATGTGAATCGCTTCATGATCAGGTGGGCAATGTAGAAGGTCTTTCTAACCACTTTAGCAATGTGAGTGTCAAAAGAAAGGCCACTGTCAACCTGGGTCCCCAGGTCCCTGATAACCTCTTCTGTGCTTAGTGGATTGCCACCTATATGGTAGCTTGGGGTTACCTTGTTTTTCCCGAAGGGTATGACTAAACATTTTTTGGCGTTTAACTTCAGGCCATGGCTCTGGCACCAGCTATCTGTTTCCGTGAGTCCTTCTGAAGGATATCCGTGTCCGATGCACTTTCCACTATGGCGCCCAGTTTGCAGTCGCCTGCAAACTTTGTCAGCCAAAGTCCTCCCATGTTGGCCTGTACTTCTGAGAAGTAGATGCCAAACAATAGGGGCCAAGGACCGAGCCCTGTGGGACACCACTTGTGACCGGCTTGGAGTCTGACACAGCGCCAGCAACTCTAACCCTGTGGGTTCTGTCCTTAAGCCAGTTTGCAACCCATCTTGTGACATATGGGTTTACATTTAAGCTGGTAAGTTTTTCTACAATACCCGAGTGGGGTATTGTGTCGAAAGCCTTTGCAAGGTCAAGGTAGGCTGTATGGACTGCCTTTCCTCATCAATGGCCTTGGTGACTGTTTCAAGAAGTCAACCAAGTTCAAAAGGCATGATCTTCCCTTGACAAAGCCAAACTGGGTCGGGTCCAATGTCTGCAAGTCCCCTATATCTTTGTTTATGAGCTCCATTATGATCCTCTCCATAGCTTTGCAGACTAGACTTGTTAAGCTTATGGGGCGGTAATTACCAGGGTCCGTAGAGGCACCGCCTTTGTGGAGTGGGACCACAGTTGCCGTACGCCACTCCTTGGGCACGTATCCTGTGGTAAGGCTGAGATTAAACACCTGCCTTATGTGCGGTTTAATTCCTCATTTAGCTCGTGTAGCACACAGCCGGGGACACCATCCGGTCCCATTGATGCTGTGTTTTTAGCTTTAGAGAGAGCAGCTTCCACCTGCGCATTTGAGATGTCCGGGAGGCTACACTCGGCTCGGATAGTTATCTCTCCTTTAGGGGGGGAGAGGGGGGTGAAGTTTGCACTGAACCTGTCTGCCAGTATGTTGGCAATGTCTGTGGGTTCAGTGATTTTTGTATCATTTTGGACTAATTCTGAGCATATCTGGGAGTTTCCACCCAGGTTCCTAACATAGCTGAAAAAGGCCTTATGATTGTCCTTTGAATCCATGGCAATTTTTCTCTCAAAATTGGCCTTAGTTGATTTTATGAGTGCTCGTATTTTTTTACTAATAATGATCAGGGGTGACTTCCCTTTTATGGATTTTGTTCTATCATGTAATAGCTTTCTCCTCTTATTGTAAAGTTTGTTAATGGCTGGGGTCCACCAGACTGGATGTTTGCCCTTTGTGGAAAGAGTCTTGGTTTTATTTGGGATTGCCTGATCCATGCAGTCCTGGAGGTGTTCATAGAAGGCATTTGTAAGGGCTTCCGCAGCTTGGGTTGTGGTTTCCTCTGGCTCAGGGGCCTTGAAGGATACCACACCAGTTCTGAGTAGTGTGAAGTTTGCTTTAGAGAAGTTCTTCACTATGGTCTTTTTTGCTTGGGGTGGGGGCGGGATGTGGATTTCCAGTGAGATTAGTTTATGATCAGATCTCACCAATGAGGGATATACTTCCGGTGTGGAGCATTTTGTCCCCATGTTTGTGACAATGAGATCTAGTATATTTTCTCCTCTCGTGGGAACAGTCACTAGCTGTTCCATGGCATTTGAATTTATGAACTCCAGGAACCGTTGGGCTAGAAAGTTAGGGCTTGAGTAATGTTCCCAGTCTATATTCAGGTAGTTGAAGTCACCCAATATGATGGTGTTTGGAGATACATTTATACCCTCCAGTGTCTTCAGGAAGGCTGTGTGGGGTTCCTGAGTTTGAGAGGGTGGCCTGTAGCATGCTACAATTTGTAGAGCAGTTTTGCCTATGGTTAGTTGCACCTGGATGGTTTCCGAAGCTTATGCGTTGCCACCAACCTGGAGGTGTGAGTATCCTTTATGAATATGGATACACCCTCCTTTTGTGGTGTGGTCCGGGTTTTGGGGCGGAACGCATGATATGAGGTAAAACCTAATAGTGCCGGGTGCTCTCAGGAGCCTTGAACCAGGTTTCAGTTACAGCACAGACATCGATGTTCTCCATACTGAGAAGGGCCTCGAGTGCGTGCATTTTGAGATTTAGACTTCTGGCATTGAGCAGCATTACCCTCAGTTTCTTCCCATTTTTGTTTTCTAGGGTGGTAGGTTTAGAATTTGAGCCTTGCCTAAAAAGGCACTATGGGGTGGCAAGAGCCTTAGACAATATCCGAATCCCAGGGTGACAGGTGCAAGCCGTCCCTCAAGCAGCGTGGCTTGTCAAGCAAGTCATCCCAGGCAGACAGACACTGGATCCCCTTTGAATGACACCAGACATTAAGCCAATTGTTAAAGCTGATCATCTTGTCTCTATATTGTGGCATCATTCTTGGTGAAGGAAGGATACTGCTCAGGGTTAGGGTCATACATGCCTGGGCTACATAATCAGAGAGCTCCTCTATGTCTCTTTTCATGTAGTCCAGGGAGGCACGTCTCAGGTCGTTCACACCAGCATGGACAATGACTGTGTCATATTTGTACTTGCCATGGAGTGACCCGAGTGCTTGTGTTATGTGGCGGATTCTAGCGCCCGATAGGCAGCTTACTGTGACCCTCTCCTTGTTCAGCCTGGTGAGTGGGACGCCAGTGTGTCTGACTATGGAGTCACCTATGACAAGTATGTTTGGTGTTGTATTTGGCCTTAAGGGCTGTGACTGCTTTGCACACTGCTTTTGTGGTTTATGTGTTGCTTGTGGGGTGTCTTGAGGTAGCAGTTGTTTGGGTGTCTGCTTTGGAGGCCTCTGCTGTTTAGGTAAATTTTACTCAGAGCCTCCGAGTATGTCTTTGTGTGTTTATGTGTTTGATTCAGTGGAGTGGTAGCATTATGTGAGGCTGGTTTTGTGGTGTGTGTAGTTGCCTTCTCCTCCTGTCTGGTCTTGCCAGTCCTGAGTTGAGAGAGCTCAGCCTCCAGTTTGGCTAAATAGCTGCATCTCGCAAGTATTTGTGTTATGTGGGAGGAGGAGAGGGTTGTCTGTGTACATGAGGCAGTTATAACATTGCCTCAAGATTCCCAGATTCACCAGCTGGACCGAGACGAGATTGACAACTGACCTTTGGACATGCTAGAATAATATTGGGAAATCCTTAATTGAAAACAAGGGCCAGTGGGGAGTGAGGGTGTAGTGCTTTTAATTTTTAGTGCTGACTTATATAATTGCTTTAGTGAGCAAGTGCCAGGTAACTTGAGTGCAATGTGTTACAAGTAACTAAATGCAAAACGACAAACAGTAACTTTCTTTCAAGTCAAACAAGCATATTAGTTCAGTAAGCAATGCTCATATCACTAGTGATCCACAGAAGCTGAGAAGTTGCGTATTAGGTGGAATTAGCTTCCAGGAAATAACAAGCAAACAAACAACAAGCATATAAACAAAGCTAGATTCAGTAGGCCTGGATCTAGTCTATGCTAGAGCAAACAAGGTGAACCAATTTCAGTAAGATACAGTTCAAATATTCAGGCACTAAAAACCTTTAACCAGAAAATTCCCAGCTCAGAAGGGCAGAGTCCAGCCTCTTCTCCCACAAGAGTGCAGACCACGAACCTTCTTAATGTAAAATAACTGGCCTGAAGCCCAAGTGCCTAAACCAGAACTAATACACTTGGACACTGGGCTCTCAATCAGCAGTTCCCAACTTAGAAGGATGAAAGCTACCTGTCCTGCCACCACAGTGCTTGCCACAAACCTTCCTAATGTAAAACAACTGTTCTGAAGCCCAAGTGCTTAATCCAAAAGACTTGAATGATAGCTACACTTTAATCAAGTTACAACCAAGCAGTAATAAATACCATTGAATACTTTAGAGAATGTCTGGATTAGTGCTCAAGTTACACAAACAAAGCTAGATCCAGCAGGCCCGAATCCAGTCTATGCCACAGCAAACAAGGCGCACCAACTTCAGTAAGGAACAGTTCAGATATGCATGCACTATAAGCCTTTAACCAGAAATTCCCAGCTCAGAAGGGCAGAGTCCAGCCTCTCCTCCCACAAGAGTGCAGACCACGAACCCTCTTAATGTAAAATAACTGGCTTGAAAGCCCAAGTGCTTAAACCAGAATTAATACACTTTTAGAATAACAGACACTGAGCCCTCAATCAGCAGTTCTCAACCTAGAAGGATGTAAGCTACCTGTTCTGCCACAACAGTGCAGACCACAAACCCTCTCAGTGCAAAACAACTAACTGGTCCGAAGCCCAAGTGTTTAAACCAAAATAACTGAAGAGCAGAATAACTTCAGATAAAAATTCCTTCAACACTCCTTCATACACAGTTTAAATCAATTTAAATACTGTATTTTTAAAAAAAAGTGCAGAAAAAGGTACTTAAATTCTCTTATACGTCCAGTTGAATATAACCAAGTTTTTAGCTGGCCAAGCTGAAGTTTTAAAGCAGAAATTATTTCACATGCACCAGTTTAAATATGCAAGGACAGGAAATCAAAGAATGTGGCTACCCCCACACCTGTAATTACTAGCAAATAACAAAATTCAGCCAACACTAGCTTTAGTTCAAGTTACTGAAGAGCAGAATAACTTCAGATAAAAATTCCTTCAACACTCCTTCATACACAGTTTAAATCAATTTAAATACTGTATTTTTTAATAAAAAAGTGCAGAAAAGGTACTTAAATTCTCTTATACGTCCAGTTGAATATAACCAAGTTTTTAGCTGGCCAAGCTGAAGTTTTAAAGCAGGAATTATTTCACATGCACCAGTTTAAATATGCAAGGACAGGAAATCAAAGAATGTGGCTACCCCCACACCTGTAATTACTAGCAAATAACAAAATTCAGCCAACACTAGCTTTAGTTCAAGTTACTGAAGAGCAGAATAACTTCAGATAAAAATTCCTTCAACACTCCTTCATACACAGTTTAAATCAATTTAAATACTGTATTTTTAAAAAAAGTGCAGAAAAAGGTACTTAAATTCTCTTGTACGTCCAGTTGAATATAACCAAGTTTTTAGCTGGCCAAGCTGAAGTTTTAAAGCAGGAATTATTTCACATGCACCAGTTTAAATATGCAAGGACAGGAAATCAAAGAATGTGGCTACCCCCACATCTGTAATTACTAGCAAATAACAAAATTCAGCCAACACTAGCTTTAGTTCAAGTTACTGAAGAGCAGAATAACTTCAGATAAAAATTCCTTCAACACTCCTTCATACACAGTTTAAATCAATTTAAATACTGTATTTTTTAAAAAAAAAGTGCAGAAAAAGGTACTTAAATTCTCTTATACGTCCAGTTGAATATAACCAAGTTTTTAGCTGGCCAAGCTGAAGTTTCCAGAGAATTTGCATTGACAGTCTAAGAACCTCTGAGTCTGAGTGTTAGTGGTCATCCCCAGTCAGTGGTAGGATAGTTAAAAATCACCCATGAGTTAGGTATTGAATTGCATGGTTAGTGACTCCAGTAGGTCCAGGTACGCAGTATGTTTTTCTAGGTTCATGGTAAGGGACTTATAGCTAGCAGTGATGTGGTAGAGGATTTTACCTATGGTTAGTTGGACATGGAGTAGCTTGAGAGAGTTGTACTGTTTGACCAGTCTTGAAGTGTGTTTATCATTTATGAAGATGGATACACTTCTCCTTTGGTTCTTTCTTGCTCAGTTGGTGGTCTGAATGTGTGAAAGGTGTGGTGTAGCTTTGCACTGCTTTGATGCTTTCCAAGGCTTTGAACCCTGTCTCGGTGACTGCACAGGCATCAGCATTTTCCAAGGTGAGGAGTTATTCTAGGTAGTGCAGTGTCTTGTTTAGAATTCTAGTGTTGAGCAGTAGTACCTTGCAGTTATCAAGAGAAGATTTTGTTACGTTGGGAGGTTGGTTACTTTGACACTGCGTAAAAAAGGCACTGTAGGAGTGGCTAAAGCCTTTGCCAATATTTGAAAGCCTTGATGAGACTGGTGAAGACCATCTCTGGCAAAACAGTATGGCCTGTTGATCATGTCCAGACAGGCTGACTAATATTGAATCCCCTTATAATGACACCAAAAGTTAAGCCAGTTGTTAGTCATTTTTTTGTTTGTGTTGTGGCATCATCCTTAGTGAAGCTAGAATGCTACTCAAGGCTAGGCTCATACCTGCCTGTGCACACAATCTGAGAGCTCAGTCATGTCTCTCTTCATAGAGGCAGCTGTATCCACCAGGAAGAAGTACAGAACTAACTAAAAAAAAAGCCACTCTGGTGGAATCACAAAATCAGTAGGCTGGGTAAGAGTAGGAATAAAATCATGGCAAAAATTAGGAGGTTCAGCACCTATCAGGATAAAAGCACTCTCGTCAAATTAAACAAACAACTCAGAGGGCAAATAAAATCTACCAAAACCACATACGAGGTAAATTTGGCCTCCCAGGCCAAGGACAACTGCTGGGCATTCTTTAGGTTTGTCTACAACCTCAAAGACAATACACAATTGTGTGCAGAGCTCATTGTAAGTGGAGCCACCTGTGCTGATCCAGAAGATGTAGTAAACCTCCTGACTGATGAATTCAGCTCTAACTTTACCCCCCTCTCCCCCCACAAGCTGCCTTCAGGAAATACCATCAAGTATAACTCCCCCTGCAGTCAGTATGGAACATGTCCTTAATGCTCTTTCAAAGGCTAAGAGCACTGCATCAATTTGCCCAGACAATATCCCTGGATGCCTTCTAAATAGCATGAAACATGATCTGTCAGGGCCTCTGGAATTACTATTTAACTGTAGCCCCCAAACAGGCTTCGTGCTTCATGAATGGAGAACAGTAACAGTTATCCCTCTGCACAAAGGTGGGCCATCTACAGACCCTGGAAACTACAGACCCACAAGTTCATAGGTAGGTACTAAGCTATCTGCCCGAGGGCATTTATAAGCCTAGCCAGAGTCTGTCAGCTTTCGCCACCCCATTGATTAACTGATCCTCTGTCAAGCAGAGCAAATGAAGTGATCCCAGGGGGTGTATTTTGTGTTACCCATTCACTCGTCAAGGTTTTCTTGAAGAGTGTTAGTGAGGGGCTCTGCCTGATGTAATTTGGAATTTTGTTCCAAAGCATGGGGAGTCTCTGTGACAGGAATCTATCCCTCCAGCATGTTCTATTTATTGTTGTGGCGAGGTTTAGCTCACTAGAGCGCGTGGCTCTCAGTGACTTGGATTTCATTGGGTGGAGCATGTCCATCAATTTTGAGTTGGACATGGCTTTGTAAGTCGGGCAGAGATAACCTCTGAGTAAGCAGTATGCTACTGAGTACAGCAGGATTTTTTTCATTCGGGCTGCATAGGACATGTGTTTGAGACCTGTAATCCTCTTGGTGAGGTACTTTTGTGGCCTTTCCAGCTGTTGGAAGTGTCTTGTGAGGTACATCTCAAATGGGGCATTGCACTCTATGATGGGTCTGAGTGACGAGTAGAGGGGCACTGTAACCTCTTTATTTCTAGATTTGAACCCTTTAGTAATTAGATGGACCACATAGAAGTATATTTCCTAACTACTTTGGCAATATGATTGTCAAAGGAGAGATTACTATCTACCTGGGTCCCCAGATCTCTTATTACCTCTTCTGTATTAAGGGGGCTGCCACCTATATGGTAATTTGTGGGTGTTTTGTTTTTCCCAAACGGGATGACTATGCATTTTTTGGCATTTAGCTTGAGGCCAAGACTTTGACACCAGGTGTCCGTCTCCGTAAGGCCCTTTTGGAGGATGTCCGTGTCAGCCGGAGAGTCACTTATGGCTCAGTTTGCAGTCATCGGCGAACTTGGTTAGCCATAGTCCTCCTGTGTTTGCCTGTACTTCTGAGAAGTGTATGCTGAACAGTAGGGGTCCCAGGACCGAGCCTTGCAGGACACCACTTGTGACTGGTTTAGAGTCTGAGCTGGAGCCCGCTGTTCTTACCGTGTGAGCTCTGTCTGTAAGCCAGTTGGCAACCCATCTCGTGATATAGGGGTTTATGTTCAGGCTGGTGAGTTTTTCTGTAATACCTGAGTGGGGAATGGTGTCGAAAGATTTGGCGAGGTCAAGGTAGGTTGTGTGAACCACCTTTCCCTCGTCTATGGCCTTGGTGACTGTCTCGAAGAAGTCCACCAGGTTTAGTAGACATGATCTGCCCTTAACAAAGCCAATCTGGGTTGGGTCAAATGTTTGAAGGTTCCCAATGTCTTTGTTAATGAGTTCCATGATGATGCGCTCCATAGCCTTGCAGACCAGGCTAGTCAGGCTTATGGGGCTATAGTTACCAGGGTCAGTTGTGGCCCCTTCTTTGTGGAAAAGAATAACCGTTGCTGTGCACCATTCTATGGGCGCATAGCCTGTGGAGAGGCTGAGATTGAACAGTGTGTTTAGGTGGAGGGTTAGTTCGTTCTGTAGTTTGTGCAAGACGCAGCCTGGGACACCATCTGGTCCCATTGACGCTGTGTTTTTGGCTTTTGGAAGGGCTGTTTTCTTCTGTGCATCTGTGATTTTTTGGGACACTACACTTTTCTGGTATTGTTGAGGGGCTCTTTTGGAGGTGAGAGGGGGGGTGAAGTTTGCACTGAATCTATCTGCCAGGATGTTGGCAATATCAGTAGGTTCAGTATATTTTGTGCTGTTTTGCACTAGTTCAGTGCATATCTGCGAGTTGCCACTTTGATTCTTAACATAGCTAAAGAAGGCTTTGTGGTTATCTTTTGAATCCTTGACTATTTTTCTTTCGAAGTTTGCCTTGGATGATTTCATGAGGGAACTTAGTTTATTACTGATACTGATCAGGGATTTGCTTTTTCTTTTTCCTTCTTGGGATTTGCTTTTTCTCTGAACTAGTTTCCCCCATCTATTATATAGCCTGTTTTTTACAGGGGTCCACCAAACTGGTTCCCTCTCTTAGAGGAGTGAGTCTTGGTTTTGCTAGGGATGGCACGATCCATGCATCCTTGCAGGTGCTCATAGAGTGCATTTGTAAAGGTTTCTGTATCTTGAGCAGCGTTATCCTTTAGCGTAGGGGCTGTGAAACTTACCACCTCTGTCTTAAGTAAGGTGAAGTTTGCTTTAGAAAAGTGTTTTTGCTGTGGTTTCCTTGGTTGGGGGTGGTGGGGTGTGGACAATCCAGAGTAATTAGTTTATTGTCTGATCTAACCAGTGACGGGTTGACCTCCGGTGTGGAACACCTGTCGCCCATGTTGGTAATTACCAGGTCCCATATGTTTTCACCTCTGGTATGGGAGTTTACCAACTGATCCAGAGCGTTTGAGTTGATGAATTCCAGGAAGCGCTAGGCCTGGGAGTTTGTACTCTAGTAGTTTTCCCAGTGAATGGTAGGGTAATTGAAATCGCCCAATATCAGGGTGTTTGGTAGGATCTTCATGTTTTCTAGTGTCTCCAGAAAGATGGAGTGGTGGTCCTGGGTTATGGAGGGTGATCTGTAGCAGGCCACAACTTGCATTGCAGATTTGCCTGATGTTAGTTGCACATGGATGATCTCAAAGGTTTCATGCTGCGCCACTAACCTGGAAGTGTAGGTATCCTTGATGAATATGGATACACCCCCTCCTTTTGTGTTTCGGTCCATGTTCTGTGGCCAAAATGTGTGGTATGAGTTGTAGCCCAGTAGTGCTGGGGTGCTCTCTGGAGCCTTGAACCAGGTTTTATTTACTGCACAGATGTCAACGTTCTCCATACTGAGGAGTGCTTCGAGCAAGTGCATTATGAGATTTAAATTCCTGGCGTTGAGTAGCATAACCCTACTATGGGGGCAGCAAGAGCCTTGGCCAGTATTCGAAAGCCTAGGGGAGACAGGTGCAAGCCATCTCTTGTGAAGCAACGCGGCTTGTCGAACATGTCGTCCCAGGCTGACAGACACTGGATCCCCTTTGAATGACACCAGAAACTTAGCCAATTGTTGAAATTTATCATTTTTTCTTTATACTGAGGTATCATTCTTGGTGAGGGCAGGATGCTACTCAGGGTCAGGGTCTCGCTAGTCTTGCATGTAAAGCCATGGAAAGAATCCTCATGGAAATGATCAGTCTCCAGACACTGGACCTAACCCACTTTGGTTTCATCAAGGGCAGATAGTGTCTACTCAGCCTTGTGGACTTCTTTGAAAAGGTAACCAAAGCAATGGATAAGGGTAAAATGGTTCACACCGCCTACCTTGACCTGGCCAAGGCATTTGACACAATACCCCACTTAAGGATAGTTGATAAACTCCTTAGGTTAGGTACAAACTCGTATGTCACCCAGTGGATATTCAACTGGCTAGCAGACAGGACCCAGGAAGTTAGAATTGGGGAGTCCACCACTACAAAGAGGCTAGTCACAAGTGGAGTCCCTCAGGGATTAGTTCTTGGACCGCTCCTTTTTGGCATTTACTTCTCTAAAGTCAAGGCCAATGACAGTGGTCTCTGGCTGACTAAATTTGCAGATGATTGCAAAAAGAGCTGTCATTGAATCCCACACTGATACAAATGTTCTTCAGAAGGGCCTGACACAGGCAAACTGCTGGTGTCAGAGCCATGCATAATAGTATCCTTCGGGAAGTCATCCACTCCTGGTAACTATCATATTGATAACACATCCCTTGGAGTTGAGCCAGTAGTCAGGGACTTGGGGGGACAGAGATAGTAATCTAGCCTTTGACCATCATGTGTCTGCAGCAGTAAGGAAATTGTTGTGTTGCGCAACTTGTAAACAAAGTTATGGCATCTAAGTCCAAGGAAGTCATTGTTCCACTATATTCGGCATTCATCAGACCTATCATTGAGTACAATGCCCTCTTTGATATGTACCTAATCAGGCATGTCCAACAATTGGAATGCCCACAGAGGTTCCTCACTATAAGAATACAGGACTTAAGTAAAATGTCATATGCAGACCGCCTCAAGGCCCTATCCCTGTATTCAGTCTCCTACAGGCTTTTGAGGGGAGACCTATGCCTGGCATGCAGGGCATTGTCAGACCCCACTCTGGTGGATCTCCTGCATATCCATAAAACAGCATCAGAATTACCTTTCTAAAGACTTGAACCTTGCCTGTGATAGAAGTAGGACCTGCTGGAGAGACAGATACATATCCCAGAGACTACCCCGTCTCTGGAACAGGCTCCCCATCTATGTGAAGCAGAGTTCCTCCCTAACCCAATTCAAGTGCAACTTGGACAGTTGGATGGGGAACAGGAAATTCATCCCTGGTTTGGCACCTCTCTCTCTAATGGACACAGGCAACCTGTAAATGGTTCATTTCCCAGGCCCCTGTTTGTAAATGTTTAATCTCCCAAGCCCCTGCTTATACTTATCAAGGGTATCTGAACTTGTCAGAGATTTGGGATCCATAGCTAGGCTTAAAATGGCCCTTCTGGTCATTAGCCTAGTAAACTCCTATGAATCTATGTAGTCCAGGGAGGTACATCTCCAGTCATTCACACTCCCATGGCCTGTAACAGTCATACTGGTACTTGTAGCTGAGTGACTTCAGTGCTTGTGCGATGTGATGGATGCTGGCACCCGACAGGCAGCTAACTGTAACCTCCTCCTTAGCCAGCCTGGTGAGTGGGACATCCATGTGGCTCTCTATGGAGTCTCCTATGACCAGTATGTTAGGTTTTGTGGTGTTTCGCCATATGAGCTTGTTTGTTGTGACACTGATGTGAGTGTTAGTATGTGTTGTGGCTATTTGCTTTGTTGTGTTTGTGGTTTCTGAAGGAGGCATTTGGGAGGCCTCTGACATTTTGGTAAGTTACTAGTGACTGTCTCTGCATATGTGGGTTTATGCATCAAATCCTTATTTAGTGTTGGAAGTGGTGTGTGCACGTGCATGAGTGTGTTCGCATGCGTGCTGACAACCTGTTCGGCATTAGATTTGTCAGTATGTGTGTCTTGCCTCCATTTTCGTAGTATAACAACATGTCTCACATATTGTATTTGTGTTTTTGTTTCAGGATTAAGCAGTTGTCAGTTTGCATGAGACAATTGCTAGACTTCCTCAGGATCCCCATGTCCATTGGGCTGGCTACAGAGTTGGTAGGAAACTGTCCATCCATGATATCTGGTTCTTATTGTGGGTTTTATCAGGGAAAGGACTTGGTTAATTTGCCTGGACTGTGCTGATGTCACAGAGACTGAGTGGGAACTATACTTTGTGTACTCTAAGGTTAACCATCAGAGCAGTGCTGTTCAGCGCCCAACTTAAATGCTCCTAGAGCAGCAGGGGGCTTTGGTATGGCTTCAGTGATGGATTTTCTCAGGAAATTTTGTCTTTAAGTTGTCTGCTTCTCTACAGGGCACTTCCAACTACTGGTGTGTGGTGAGCAGCTTCTTTCAAATGCAAGGCTTCTATACAGTCAAAAAAAAGGAGCAGGTTTTAAGCTAACTACCAATCGGGAAAGCACAATAAGTCTTCCACCAACGATCCCCAACTCATATAGGTTTAGGTCAGCACACATCTGCCACCAGAGTGCTGAAAAAACCTTAATGTAAAATGGCTGGTTTGGAGCCCAAGTGTAAGAAGACCACACATTCCAGGAACAACAGCCCTGGCTATCTGAATGTAATAAGTACTTAAAGCAGAAGTAGAACATTCAGCAAATATCACAGGAAGCAAAATTAAATCACAATTAAGAGAATCGCAAAATAATAATTTCTTTTTTTTTAGCAGAGGATTGCCTTAGCTATAAGCAGATTGACCAGAACTTTCTGGCAGAGTCGCCAAATGAGTTGCTCTGAGCAATTAAGCCCAAACCCACGCAAAAGAGAGGTTTGTATATAGGCAAAAAGGGTCAAGTTTTAAGCTAATTCTCTAAGCTAACCATCTTAGACCACAGCAGCTATATTGATACTCAGTCTTTCCAGCTGGGCTGCAGTCATCGTTTTTAGTTGTCCACTGGCTCCCCTCCTTAAGTTTATTTCTCGTTTACCTCAGACACTTGTGAAATCACTTTAATTTCTGAGCCAGTGCCCCCCCCCCCCCCCTCCAACTGCCATCCAGCATTTGGGCATAATTTTTCTTATGGTTCTGATCCTCTTTAGTGGAAGTGCCCAAACACATTCTGGTCAACTATTAACAAAATCCTCAAACCAGGCCATGCCATCCAACCTGTATCCACAATACCCAACAACAGAGAAAACATTGCTACTCTCTTTAATATGCACTTTATAAACTCAGTCACATCTCTGATCAGACACCATATCCCTCCCACCAGCACTTAACACCTGTGACACTGCTTCCTTCTGATTGCAACCAAGTCAATTAAAACTTAAACCCACCACCCTAGCACCCAACTGTCTCCATGCTGAATATCCACAAATGGTTGCCAAGGGTATAGCCTATCCTATTTCCTTACTCGTAAACTGCTTTATAACAGAAGCATACATCTGGACACTATGGAAAAAAAATAAGATCCTACCACTACATAAAGGAGAAAATAACACTGATTATAGTAACTACTGCCCTGTTGCTATCCTGTCCTCCTTATCTAAAATTCTTGAAAAATGCATTCAGGTCCAGCTCTTCCAAGACCTCACTAAAGTAACATCCCTCTCTCAACATGGTTTCTGCGCCCATTATAGCACTACTCCAGCCTTCCTGCATTTCACCAGTAGTGTAAATACCCATAAGAATGAAGGATTGCTAATATCTGCCCTCTCTCTAGACCTTTCCAAAGCCATAAGCACAGTCTCAAACCTCATCTTCTTACAAAAACTCTCATCTTTAGGATTTGATGAAACCTCTAAAGCACAGTTCTTGCTAATAGGTTACAGGCTATAAAATGGCACAGAGACTTCCCCTTTACTACGTCTCAACAGGAGTCCCCCAAGGGTCCATTCTTGATCCAGCTCTTTTCTGTATCTTCGTTAATAACCTCCCAGATGCCTCCATATCACAATATAATACAATAATTCAGTATGCCGATAACTCCACCCTCCTGTGTAGAGCCCAGACTTGCAGCAACCTGCAAAAAGTCATTCAAGAATCTTTTTCATCCATTGAAGCTTGGCTAATCAACTCAACTTTTTCTTAACCCCAGAAAAAGCAAACTTATTTTCTTTACCCAAGACCTCTCAGCCCAGAGACCCTTTTTTGATATTCTTTCAGAAGATACTAAAATTGAAATTGTCCCACTTACTAAGATGCTTGGGATCTACATTGACAGCTTAAAATTTGACTATCGTGTCCAACATTACCATAAAGAAAACTCACCAGAAATTGGTTTCCTTATATTGACCAAACCAAATACCCACAAAGGAGACAGGATGCACAGATTAAACCAGTTGTAGAACCCAAAAGAAAATATCCAGCACCAGGAGAAGTAATCTTTAAATGTATTTATTAGGGCAAACACAAAACATCCATAAGCAGCAAACCGGTTTCAGCTGAGTAATAGCCTTCTTCAGTGCATTAATGTAAATAGACACTTCCATATGCTTATATAAGAAAAAAATCAGAGGAATTGATTGAAATCTTCCATTAATGGTTTAAATAATTAAGCAAATTAACTTAACTCATTCAGGCCAGGACTTAATAGTGCACCTAGCCTAATAATCCATCCTGACTCTTTTTGGTTTAAAATAGAATGCCATCCTGATTTACATGTTTTATTACATTCACTTCTGTCAGTTATATTAAATGTGAACTTGGCAGTTTTGTGTTTCAAAGTATGTTTGTATAGTGCATTGGATAATCTATTATTCTTAATATCACTTAGATGTCCACTGATTCTAAATTTAAAAGGTCTGGATGTTTGCCCTACGTTGAACGCTGAGCAAAAACAGGTGGCTAAATAGATTACCCAATCGCTACTACAGTTCCCAAAACATCTAATAAAATAAACTCTAGATGTATTTTTGCTGATAAACTCTCTTGTTTTGACTATATGTTTACAAGCATGGCAATGACCACAGGCTATGCAGCCTGTCAATCTGTCGCCAAACAATGTGGTTTGTTGTTTGGTCGGCTCAGTGTAATGTTTGTAAAGTGTGAAGTATGAGTTAATGGTTCTACCTCTCTGATATTATAATGAGCAGCGAGGTGTAAGACAATTGCCTAGTTTTTCCTGGGCCAGCAAAATATCCCAATGGTTACTAATGATGTCCTTAAACCAATTCGTATTACTTCCAAAAGTGTTTACGAGCCTGATGGGTTGTGAGGTTTGTTTTTTGGAATTGGTTTGGTCCCTATATTGCAATAGCTGAGTTCTGTCCTGTTGGTTAGCAAAAATTTGTGCGTGATTCAATAATTCTGCCTGATATCCTCTGTTGAGAAATCTGTGAGTAAGATCATATTGGCAGGGTCTTTGAGATTGTTCAGAGGAACAAATCCGTTTTAATACGTAGATATTGAGATTTAGGAATGTTTCGGATGATGTGGCGTGGTTGATGACTAGAAGCATGTAATAGTGTGTTATACTGTGGAAACTTTCTATGTAGCCTGTGTCTCCAAAGTATGATCCATCTGTCTAGTAATGGTGACATCCAAAAAGGTGATGATATGTTCAGTATTGAGTGTAAATTGGATCCGCCATTTATTTTCATTGAGATATTCTACAAACTCCTTGGCATAGAGTGCATCACTCCGCCACACCATCCAACAATCATCCAGATAGCGTCTCCAAATATCTATCTGGTCAAAAATGTGTTGTGATTGTCATCATATATCAACTGTTCCTCCAAATATCCCATAAAAAGGTCAGCATAAATGGGAGCAAAGGATGCGCCCATCACCATACCTTGGACCTGCCAGTGACACCTCCCATTAAAGTAAAAAACATTTTTGGACAACACATGTTCTGTCAAACAAACTAATAATGTGTTGATACCAGGAGTGTAAAAGTCTGATCTATCCAGCCAATATTTGATGGCCTCTAATCCTGCCCAATGTGGAATGCTGGTGTGTAAGGAGGTGACATCTAATGTACATAGATACCAACTAGGTTCTAATTGTGTATTCTGGATAATGTTAAGAAATTGTGTGGTGTCTGATTCTAGAGCTAACCAGGGGTAACAAAGGCTGTAAGTATTCAGTTAAAGCTGATAAAGGTTCTGTTAAAGAACCCCTGCCAGATACTATGAGTCGTCCCAGAGGATTGGTAGAATGTTTGTGTATCTTAGGCAATAAATAAAGATACTGTGGTTGGGGATCAGAAACCAAAAATGTTTTTTACTTTAATGGGAGGTGTCATTGGCAGGTCCAAGGTATGGCGATGGGAGCATCCTTTGCTCCCATTTATGCCGACCTTTTTATGGGATATTTGGAGGAACAATTGATATATGATGACAATCGCAACATATTTTTGGACCAGATAGATAATTGGAGACGCTACCTGGACGATTGTTGGCTGGTGTGGCAGAGTGATGCACTCCATGCCAAGGAGTTTGCAGAATATCGCAATGGAAATAAATGGGGGATCCAATTTACACTCAATATTGAACATCATAATATCACCTTTTTGGATGTCTCCATTACTAGACAGATGGATCATACTTTGGAGAAACAGGTACATGGAAAGTTTCCACAGTATAACACACTATTACATGCCTCTAGTCATCACCCACGCCACATAATCCGAAACATTCCTAAATCTCAATACCTATGTATTAAATGGATTTGTTCCTCTGAACAATCTCATGGGCCCTGCCAATATGATCTTACTGAGAGATTTCTCAACAGATGACATCAGGCAGAATTATTGAATCATGCATGAATTTTTGCTGATCAACAGGACAGAACTCGGCTATTGCAATACAGGGACCAAGCCAATTCCAAAAAACAAACCTCACAACCCATCAGGCTAGTAGCCACTTTTGGAAGTAATACGAATTGGTTTAGGGACATCATTAATAACCACTGGGATATTTTTCTGGCCCAGGAAAAAAGTACAGTTTTGTACCTACCATAAATGTAGATGTTCGAGGCTCTACATTGCTGCAGTCATGACCTGTGGGTAGTCCGCTGTCCTCGGTCGGCCCGAATACCAAAGGGCTAGGCTGGCGTCGGTCATTGTCGCTTAGAGCTGACGTCAGTACGCAGTAGTACTTAAGCGCATGACCGACGCCATATCCTCAGTCTTTCTTGCCACAGATGTCAGAAGGCCTAAAAGGAAAGGCCAAAGCCAAAAATAGGAAATGCCCAACAACCCCCAGTGTGTAAGTAAAGAATATCTCCAAACGAAACCCAGCAACCCCAACCTATAGAGGGGAAGGAGGGGGGGGGGGATTGGACTGCAGCAATGTAGATCCTCGAACATCTACATTTATGGTAGGTACAAAACTGTACTATGTTCTTCGTCTCACATTGCTGCAGTCATGACCTGTGGGTAGAATCCCAAAGCAAAGGAAAAGGGAGGCTGGCAAATTACAAAGAATTAGGGGCTGCTAACATGCCCTGTAAAACTGCAGTGGCAAACCCAGCCCTAGACTTGGAATAGAGAGGGAGATGGTAATGCTTAGTGAAAGTGTGTACAGAACTCCAAGTAGCTGCTTCCAAAATATCCTTAGTAGCTACACCCCTCAAAAAAGCAGTAGAAGTGGCAGTAGCCCTAGTAGAATGAGGCCTGATCCCAGCAGGGACATCCTTCCCATGATGAGAATAACAAAAGGCAATACAATGACCAATCCATTTTGAAATAGTCTGCTTAGAAACAGCTTTCCCCTGTGAACTCAAAGCAAAAGAAACAAATAACTGTTGAGTCTGTCTGAACTCCTTAGTTCTGTTCAAGTAGTAACGTAACTGCCTATGGATATCCAAAGAATGCAATAGTTTTTCCCCTTTATTTTGGGGATCAGCATAAAAAGTAGGCAAATGAATAGACTGATTCAAGGCCACACTAGAAATCACTTTAGGCATAAAAGTAGGGTTAGTCCGCAAAAAAACTCTATCCTTATGGAATATCAAAAAAGGTTCAACTGCCATGAGAGCCTGCAATTCAGATACCCTCCTGGCAGAAGTAATGGCCAACAAAAAAGCAGTCTTCCAAGACAAAAACTTCAGTTCAGACGTAGCTGCAGGTTCAAAAGGAGGTAAAGTAAGTTTCTCCAAAACAAAATTGAGATCCCAGGAAGGAGTAGGAGCTCTACATGGGGGTCTTATATTCTTTGCCCCTCTAAGAAATTGTTTGAACAAAGGATGGGAAAATAAAGGAGGGCCACAATCATAGTGAGCAGAAATGGCTGCAGCATGAACCTTCACAGAAGAGAATGACAAACCCTTGTCCAGTAATTCAGTAAGGTACTGTAGTGCAAAACTCAAATTAGGCACTGAAACATCAAAACCCTTTGCAGTGCTCCAAAGAAAAAATCTCTTCCATTTATCAGCATAAACTTTTCTAGTGCTAGGCCGCCTAGCTTCCAAAATGACATCTAAAACCTGTTGAGGAAGCTTAGACCCCACCGGCTCCATCACAGAATACGCCAGGCTGTCAGATGGAGGGACTGCAGCTGTACATTGAGAAAATGATTGTTTGACTGGGGCAACAAATGAGGAAACTGTGGCAGAGGCCAAGGAGGCTCCTGGATTAAACTCCTCAGCAGAGGATACCAATGTTGACGTGGCCAGTCTGGTGCTATTAGGATCATGCAAGGCTTGTCCCGTCTGACTTTCAAGAGTACCTTGGGGAGAAGAGGCAGAGGAGGAAAAGCATAAACGTGAAGGTTGTTCCAACTGAAAAGATAGAGCATCCACTTTCCAAGCATCTGGGTGGAACATCTTTGTGCAAAATTTTGGAAGTTGAAAATTCAGTGGGGAAGCGAATAGATCTATGTCTGGAGTTCCCCAAGCCACAGTCAATTGTTTGAAAATCTGAGGATCCAGTTTCCACTCGTGGGGATCCACCATTTGTCTGCTCAAAATATCTGCTAGGGAGTTCTGTGCTCCTGGCAGAAACCTTGCTTGAAGATTGATTCGCAAACCCAGAGCAGTCTCCCATAAAATCATTGCTTGTCTGCAAAGAGGGTAGGAATGGGTTCCCCCCTGCTTGTTGATGTACCACATGACTGTTGTATTGTCTGTTTGTATCAACACCTGTCCTGGCTGAAGGAGTTCCTTGAATGCCATCAAAGCAAATTGAACTGCTAACATCTCCTTCATGTTGATATGCAAATGAAGTAGTTTGGGAGGCCACATGTCTTGTATCCATTTTCCATTGAAGTGTGCTCCCAAGCCAAGTCCGAGGCATCCGTCGTTAGGATCTGACTCGCCTCTGGTCGGGTCACAGAGAGTCCCTTGTTTAGGTGACATTCCTGAGCCCACCAAAGTAATTCTTTCTGGATGCAAGGTATAATCCGAATGACAGTGTCCAAACTGTGGCAGTGTTGAGCCCACACACTTTTGAGATACCATTGTAGCTTCCTCATATGCAGTTTGGCATTGAGAAGTACTAGAATGCAAGATGCCATGAACCCCAAGGCTTGGAGGACTGTCCTTGCAGTCAGCCTGGACATTACTGATAACTGCTGGAAGTAGAGAGGAAGAGTTCTTTGTTTGTCCGGGGTCAGAAATGCCATCTGAGAGGCTGTATTCAGTCTCACACCCAGAAAGCACATGTCCTGAGAGGGCACTAGACTGGACTTTATTTCGTTCACAGTATACCCTAGGCACCTTAAAACTGTCATTACATACTGGAGATGCTGTAGTAATTTGTCTTTGTTTTGAGCAAGAATCAGACAATCGTCCAAATAAGGATAAATTTGTATTCCTCCCTGTCTGAAGAAAGCAATCACCGGAGCCAGAACTTTTGTGAACACCCTGGGCGCAGTAGATAAGCCAAAGGGCAATGCAGAGAATTGATAATGTGAAGTACCAGCCCAAAATCTCAGGAATCTCCTGCAGCTGGGCTTGATAGGGATGTGAAGATAGGCCTCTTTGAGATCCAGGGTTACCATCCAATGATCTTTGCCTATCATAGGCAGAAGTTGTTGTAATGTTAACATCTTGAACTTTGGAATTTCTAGGTAGGTGTTGAGAATGGACAAATCCAGAATTGGCCTCCAAGTGTTTCCTTTCTTTGGCACTAGGAATAGACGGGAATAAAATCCTAGGCCTACTTCTGAAGGAGGGACCACCTGAATTGCCTCCATCTGCAAAAGTAAAGAAATCTGCTTCTGAGCCTCCAGCCTTTGCTGAGGGGGCACATCCGGCATGCCTTTGAAAGGAGGAAAAGTGTGAAAATAAAACTTGTAACCTCGATTTATTATATCCAACACCCATTTGTCTTGGGTGATCAAATTCCAGTTTTCTTTGAAAAGTCTAAAAGTTTCCTCCTAGAGGAGCTGCCAGTAAGGGAGGGTCTGGCAGCGGAAGATACAGGTCATTGGGTCTGCTTACGAAAGGGCTGACCCCTGCCCTCACCAGAAGACTGTACAGGAGAACTCCAAGTCCTAGGTCTGAAGGAACCCTGAGCGTGGGCCCTGCCTCTACCACGTCTAGACCTGCCCTTAGGCTGATGATCCGAAGAAGGATAAGACCATCCCCTAGCAGGCCAATTCCTACTAAACTTAGGGGGCTGCACCTGCAAAAAATCCTTGACCGTCTGCATAGACTTAGCTTTATCTTCCATCTTTTTCAAAACTGATTCCACAGGAGGACCAAAAAAAACTTCAGATTGAAGAGGAGCATCCAAAATTCGAGCCTTTACATGTTCTGACAAATTTTGATCCTTAAGCCAGGCATGTCTACGAATAACTGAACCTGTAGCAGCCACCCTAGAAGAAGCCTGAAGAGCATCAAAACCACACTGCAAAGAATGCTTGCCAACTTGATCTGATGCATGAACCAACTCCTGGAGCTCCTTACACTCTATACCCTCAGATAAAGCATCCACCTTAGATTTCAGTTGGCCTAATAAAAAGTTCTGATACTTCAGCATATGAAATTGGCAATTCAAAGCCCTCATAGCTAACGTAGAGGAGGTGTACACTTTTTTCCCCCACCTGTCTAACGCCCTAGAATCTTTATCCAAAGGGACTGGATTTTTAGCCACAGAAGCCCTAACACCCTTAGGGCCTTGAATAATGGTTTCCGGATCAGCCCTAGGACTCTTATACAAGTACTTATGTGCTTCTGGAACCCTGTAATACCTGTCTGGCTTAACAGGGGCCGGAGGCAGAGAATCCGGATTAAGGGAAGATTCAGAAAAAACATCCTGAACAACATCTAAGACTGGAGGAATAGCCAAGGGCCTATGTTGTGGCAGAAACAAAAATTCCCTAAGCCTTTTCCGAGAATCTGAAAAATCTTGACCTTCCCACTTGAAATGCTCTCTCATGGTATGTAAAGTTTCAGAAAAGGAAAAATCTTCTGGAGGAGAAGCAGGAGGACAGGAGTCCTCTGCATCCGAATCAGAATAGGAAGGAAAATCCTGAATTTCTTCAGCTGAGGAATCAGAGTAGTCCGAGGAATGATCCATTCCCTCTAAATCTGCCTCCATCCTAGGCCTTTTCTCTGGGGGGGGGGCATAGAACCCCGGATCAAAGTAATCAAGTCCTCCGCCATTTTCAACATATGTTTTTTAGGAACAGGGGTTGGAGAGCTAGAAGAATGACCAGGTCCAACAAGACCAGGTTTGGCCCTAGCATGGCCTTTAGCCACTGAAGTAGAAGGCCTAATAACCTTTTGTAAGGATGGAACTACTGAAACCTGAGAAGCACCCTCGGCCTGTCCTAACTCCTGAGAGGCCAACTCCTGTAAAAGTAAAGGTTCCCCCTGGGATTCAGCCGAACCCTCGGCAGGATCCACAGATTCAACCGGAGGCTCCGAAGAACCGGCGTCCGCAACGGATGACTCATCCGGTTTAGATCTCAAAAGATTTATCCTTACGCTTCTTAGCGGTAGCGGGTGTCTGAGGATCCGACGGCATGTTATAGTTACACCGCTTACCGAAAACAAGCCTGGCACAGTCTAACCTTCGCTTAATGGTGCGCTTATTAAATCTAGCACAAAAGCGACACCGACACGCCGTGCTCAGGCCCTAAGCAAGGAATACAGAGAATGATAATCCCTATGAGGTATCTGTTTCCCACAAGAAATGCAATTATTAACTTTTTCTGACATCCGGATAACTGAGGCAAGAAAAAACAAAAATTTCCCCAACGGGGTACTTAGCCCAACTTGGTCTTCGGTCTGAAACTCGGTAAATGAAAATTTCAGAACGCCGAACGGCAGTCGCAAACACTGCTTCTGCTTCGGACCACGCGGCAAGAAAGACTGAGGATATGGCGTCGGTCATGCGCTTAAGTACTACTGCGTACTGACGTCAGCTCTAAGCGACAATGACCGACGCCAGCCTAGCCCTTTGGTATTCGGGCCGACCGAGGACAGCGGACTACCCACAGGTAATGACTGCAGCAATGTGAGACGAAGAACATCTAGGAAATTGTCTTACACCTCGCTGCTCATTATATTGGAGAGGTAGAACCATTAACTCATACTTCACACATTACAAACATTACACTGAGCCGACCAAACAACAAACCACATTGTTTGGCGACAGATTGACAGGCTGCATAGCCAGTGGTCATTGCCATGCTTGTAAACATATAGTCAAAACAAAAGAGTTTACCAGCAAAAATACATCTAGAGTTTGATATTAGATGTTTTGGGAACTGTAGTAGCGATTGGGTAATCTATTTAGCCACCTGTTTTTGCTCTGCATTCTACGTAGGGCAAACATCCAGACCTTTTAGATTTAGAATCAGTGGACATCTAAGTGATATTAAGAGTAATAGATTATCCGATGCACTATACAAGCATACTTTGAAACACAAAACTGTCAAGTTCACATTTAATAAAATTGACAGAATTGAATGTAATAAGACATGTAAATCAGGATGGCATTCTATTTTAAACCAAAAAGAGTCAGGATGGATTATTATGCTAGGTGCACTATTAAGTCCTGGCCTGAATGAGTTAAGTTAATTTGCTTAATTATTTAAACCATTAATGGAAGATTGCAATCAATTACTCTGATTTTTTTTTCTTATATAAGCACGTGGAAGTGTCTATTTACGTTAATGTACTGAAGAAGGCTATTACTCAGCCGAAACCGGTTTGCTGCTTATGGATTTTCCTTATATTTGTTTTTTCCTTATATTGAATCAAACATTTCTTTACCAACCAAAGCAGAAAAGACTTGACCTCTAGCCTGCTACTCCAAACACTTCTCTACACTGCCCGTTTTCAACAATTTACAAGGCTTTCAGCTGTTGAACCAGTGCTATCATAACATAGCAAAGTTTGCACAAAATCACCCACAAAAATCCCACCACTGCCTAGTACTCAATGAACTAAACTGCCTTTGTACTGATTTTTGTTTTGTTTGATACTGATTTTATTGATTTTTTTGTTGTTTGATATATTTGTACATGGAGCTCTTCTCCCTGGGCTCCATTGAAAAAGGGGTCTTTTTGGCCCAATGGACTCTCCCGGTTAACAAACTGCAAATAAATAAAAATAAAAATTACCCCACTTCCTACTTGCGACTATGCATAACCTCCTCAATAAATCAAATTGTCCATCTCTGTAAACTCTAATCCAGCCTTACAAGCCGAATAGACCCCTTGACTCAACCCAGATGCTGCTCCTCCATGTCAGTAAGTCCAATGGTCAGGTGGTGACTATCTGTTCTCAAATGGTCACCAAAGCATGGAACATCATACCTTTGTCTAAAAATAGACATTTTAAACAGAAACTGAAGTCAAATCTGCAGAACTTCTGCCTGTGTCCCTGCATTCACCCTGGATAAGTACCCCTAGACTAAACCGTAATTCCGCACGTCTTCCTAACCTTTAACTACTTCCTTCTCATCTCTTATTCACAACTCTTCTGTATACTCTCACCCACTCACCATAATTGGTTACTACCTTAATCCGACTTTCAACTCGCTTGATCTTTCATTCACCTGTAGAATCTTCCTTTCCTCTCCATCTCCTTCTACTTCATACTTTGTCACTTTGTCTTTCTTCTTCAGTCCGTCTTTAGTTTACTACACCAGCTGCTAACTAGCAAATAATAAGTAATGCATAAAATGATGATGCTTTTATGCAACTTTGTCTATTGTATGTCTTTATTATGAAACTGCTTATTGAAGTATACAGTGATACCAGTCCACTGAAATTTGTCTGTATATTGAATTATGCTCATTTCCCCTTGCTCAAACAGTGATCTGTACGTGTGCCGTATTGCACAATCTGCAATGACTCCATTACTGTGCAGACTTTTCAAAGTACTTTTAAATGACTTTTTTATACAATGTATAAAATTTTAAGTATTTCTTTATTCACTAGACTATGTAGATACTTGTAAAATGATGTTTTTTTCCTACACTGTGTATAATCTTTAATATGTGTCATTTGGAGCTAATTTCTCCAGGGCCACTACTGAAAAGAGGACTCAGTGCCCAGTTGCACTTTTCTGGTCAGCAATGCAATAAATACATGTTTCAGAATCTGCTAAGGGGGGAAAAGCTGGGCTTCTAATACCCCTGGCATGGAGGGAACTCGCCTACCTCATCTAAAAGGCAGCAAACCAATTAAAAAAAAAGTTTGCATAGACTAATTTCCTTGGTCAGGCACAAACTTGTGCCAGTTCCTCTACAGCTTAGCAAATGCTTCCTGTTCCACAACCTCCAATGAAGTTATCTGTGCAGCCCAGACCTCCACACTCTTATTCCCTCAGTCATATTCTAGCCAAGGACAGTCATAATAAGGTCCATGTAGATAAAATGACAAAAGGTGCTAAGTGCAACAAAGACGTGGTTCATTCTAACAGGGACTGTTGCACAGAGTATCAAAAGTTATAATCGGGCCTAACAGAAGCAGACTTAATTCTAATAATAGGGAAGGGATAAGAGAAGAAATAGTGGCACAGTGTAAGGTCAGACAGATAAGAAAACAATAGAAATGAAGTCATTGTTTCAAAATGTCTGGGACCAAACTCCTCACTGCCTCCTTTTCCTCATCATGTACCTGTGGCACCCAACAATCTTACCCCCACTGACAGCAGTACTTGCAGTAACTGTGACTTGTCTCTTCTGTCCCCTCTCTGGCTGCCAAGGTAAATGATTCTGATATGATTAAGGATGTAAAAAAATATGCCTGGTAAAGCTAACAGAAAACTGTCTCCAAGAGTGACCCTCACTGGAAGTTCTTACTGCCTTAGTGTTGGTACTGATTGCAGTGAGGGAAAGGAAAACTTGCCTTATAATGTATCCAGCCAATTCATTCTGCAGATGAATTGGCTTTGTACTTTTTTCTGTTTTCTTAATGTTGTACAATACTTTTAATGCCTACTCTTTAAATTATTCATTTATTTGTTGTAATAAATTGTATTTTTGTGCAAACACGTCCTGATGCATGCTAGCTGTTTTAAATCTTAGCTTGACTTGAACCTAGAGTAATAGGTTTGGAAAGGGGATAAGTGAGTCGTCTTATTTTCGCCTATGGATAAATGCATAGCTGATAATAGAAAATATTGTATTCCTACATGTTTGTTCTGAGATTACTGAAGTGTGACCCAAGTGACCAGGGATAGATTAGCAAGCCTGGCACTCAAGGACACAGGCAAGGAGGGGTGAAGAGACAAGAGCGCACACGCCTTTTCTGGGGTGGGGAGGATTAAGAGCACTTAGGGGTGCACACAGCAATGTGATTTCCCTGGTGGAGATGGGAGAAAGCAATGTTAAGTGCTTGGGAGTGGTTGGGCTTTGTTAAAGGAATGTCCCTTGTCGAAGCTAGTGTACATACTCTTATCATTGCACATCCCTTTCCTGGCACTTCTCTAGGTGCATGCAATAAAGTAGGCCTAAAATAGAAAAGTGTTTGAATATTTTGTTTAATTCTTTGTGGTATGTAGTTTTAAGTTGCTAAATTGTAAATCTGTTACTCTAATGTGTCTTTGGCCTGTGCCATGTCTGAAAAGGGAATTGGGAATAGTCTTAACTACTCATTTAAACTGAATGAGTAAATGTTGAGTATTTTAATGTTTTTTTATGAACTATGTAACATTGTATTACATATTAAAATATGCTGCAGAATATTCGTCTTAAAAAGGGTATACTGAACAAAAGAGTTTTAGTATTGTATTATAGTTAAGTTATGATCATTCTGCCTAGCACTTAGTGTTGAAAAAGGCAAGCAGGATTTTGCTGTCTGCTTTACTAAGAAGTATAAGTAACCTAGTTTCTGTGCTATTACTATTTTTTTTGTTACAAAGTGGCTGACTTGTTTAGATGCATGTTTGTAGTAAAACTGTATGTCATAGGTAAAAAAAGAATCTCATTCACATTAGTAATGCTTTGTTTTAGATTATAGTGTAATTATATGTTATATTTTGTTTTAATGTTTTTTTTATTTCTCCCACATAACAGGGTTCAGGAGCAAGACAAGAAACTTCAGGCCCTTTGGGTGACCTGTAACAAGATGCCAAAGATAAACTATGACAACTTCAGGTATTCAAAAAAAAAACAACTGAAATTGATTTACCTTGTAACTCTTAGAAAGAGCTTGCACAGTATTCACTGTGCATAAAAGTAAAATTATTTACTTTCACAAGATGAACTGAAGCACTGAATTTTATATGAGTAACTGATGCTGAAAATTAGTATATACCTTGAAATTTTGCTAACTTTTCTTTTATCGTTTCTTTGTTGCATTCAGTCTTCCAAATTAAGAAACATAACTACTGAACTCATATTTTATTTCTGCTGTGTATAGTGCTTTAAAAATGCATCTATTTGCCCAGCCTAGGTTGGCTGGGATAGTTCTGTTGAGCGAAAGCTTGGATGTAAAACCATTCAACTTGCCAGAACATAACTAAGGATTGGTATTACACCACATACAGGTTCACTGACATGAGACCACTTGGAAGTGAATAAAATAAGACTGGACATCCTGTGCATCTAGGAGACAAGTGGATACACAGTGCACCAAAGCGATTTGGCCTGGTACGTTAAGTCTGCTAGTCAGATGAGAACAGACTAGAAATGGTGTGGGAAGTGTGGAGAAGGGAGAGTTTTTCTGAAAACAGTGAAGGAATGTCATCAAAATTAATATTGGACTCATGGCAATCAGACTCCAATGTAAAGTGTTCGTAATGTCAGTCTCTGCCCCACAGCAGGATTGTGATGGAAGGAGTGTATTCAGACAGATGTTAGATAAAGCCGTGCATAGCTAGTGTTGATAATGGGGGACCTGAATGCTCATATGAGGGCAGACAGAGCAGGATGTGATGGCTGCCTGGATGTGCATGGGTGAAGCAACAGGAATAAAGGAGAAGAGGTCATTCTAGAGGTCTGTCTCTGACAAATGGCTTGATGGAGGCTGACACATTTAGCAAGAGAGGTGGTCACAGTATCGCATACAAGAGCAGCCAACATGCAACTGCAGTACACTTCCTCCTGCTAAGGAATGAGATTTGGGTTGAATAAGAGATTGTAAAGTCACCCCCAGTGAAACATTTGGTCCAACAGCATAAGCCACTTGTGGCCACAGTTAGCTGTAAGGTCAAGAGAGGCTAGGCTGAGGTCTTGGAAGTTGACTGGAGCAAAAGCACAAGATTTGAATGACCTATTCTGGTCTGCAGCACCTCCAGAAGAGGAGGAAATAGTTAGAGCTGAAGAGTGTCAATGTCTCAAAACAGCATGCGAGAAGACTGTAGAACTGATGTGTGTGAGCTAAGTATGGAAACGAGGTAGGTAAAGAAAGTTGGTAATGGAATGCAGAAGTCCGGGATGATGGCAAAAGAAAGGAAGAGTGCAGGAGAAAGAGAAAAGATGGACCAGGGTAAGAAGCAGTACTAGTCAGCTGACAAAAGAGGTTAAGAGAGCAATTACAAAAGCAAAGATAAAGGCATCAGAGGCGCACTCTACCAGCTTCTGGAAAGTGACTAAGCAGATGGCACAAAAACTCAATGTTGCAAGGGAAAAACAGAAAGATAAAGATGATCTTTATTTTATTTATTTATTTACATTTGTTTACTGGGAAATTCCGACTGGACGCAGGTCCTTTTTCAGCAGATGCCCTGGGAGAACAGCTCCACATGTACAAGGAGATACAAAGTTGCAGCAATAATTAACAACATTACAGGTTGTTGGCTTTAATACATTAACAAGATATTATCAACAGTGCATATAGTAAATGTTGCAAGTTAAGATAGTTTCTTGTCGTTTGTATTAGTAACAAAGTTGTCAGACAAGATTTTAAAGTATGTAAAGACAACTAGCTAATACTGACTGTGGTTAGTAGTGGCGGTAGTATAGTTGGGTTAAGAGTCTAGGTGGGGGGGGGGTAAGGGGGGGGGGTGTTAGCCTGGATTAGAACAAGGACAAAGCCAGTGCAAAGTTAAGTTGAATTTGAGCTCAATCTTGAAAAGGCTGTTGGAAGGTAGAGTAGTTATAGAGGGTGGAAGATTGTTCCAAAGTTTAGATGTGGTACATGAAAATATGGCTTCTCCTGCTGAGTTTTTGGGTTTGATAACAGTGAGTTGATTTTTGTTGCTTGATCTTAGGGGACTAGTGGAGTGATAGGGTTGGAGAATGGTTTGAAGGGAATGGATGTTAAAGGGGTGGTTAAGTTTATGAGCAAGGGTGAGTTGATTAAAGTGAAGGAGTTGTGGGAGTTCTAGCCAGTTTAATTCTTTAAGGGAGATACAATGATGGCTGCAGTAGGAGGTTCCAGTGGCAAATTTAGCCGTTTTGTTGTAACAAGCATCCAGCTTGTGTAGGTCTGTCTGTCTAAGGTTGGTAAGTATGGCGGATGCACAGAGTAGGATGGAGATTAGCTGGGAATTGGCTATGGAGATTCTAGCCGCCTTGGTTAGGAATTGGTGGCTTCGCTATAATGCACCAAGTTTCTTGTGAACTTTTTTTATTGTGAGAGATATGTGGGTGTCAAATCTAAGTTTGTTGTCTATTTCCACACCAAGTAATTTTGTGTGCTCTGATGGATAGATGATGATATTGTCTTTGGTGAGAATGTTGAAGTGAGGGGTGTTTTGGGTGGCTTTGGAAGATTGGAACAGGAGAAGTTTTGTCTTACTTGGGTTGAGTAGGAGCTGAGCATTGGATAGCCAGCTTTCTACAGAAGAGAAAGATTCCTGTGTGATTTGTTGTAGTTCTGGTAAAGTGGGGGCAGACCAGATGAGGGTAGTCATCTGCGTACTGTATAAAAGATGCTTGTGTGATGGCAGTATGTAGGTTGTTAGTGAAAAGTGAGAATAGCAGAGGGCCAGGGATAGACCCTTGGGGAACTCCGAGAGTAACTGGGAGGCGTGGTGATAGGTTATTGGCCCAGATTACTGATTGCTGGCATCCGTGTAGATAGCTGTGATGCAGGCTGATTGTGAGAGGGAGAGGTTGGGGAGAGTAGAGAGTAGTAGCTCATGAGATACCATGACAAAGGCCTTTGAGAGATTTAAAAATACGGCAGTAGAGTAGAGGCCATTGTTTTTCTGATAGTGTTGGTGAAGGAGAGCAGAGCAGAGGTAGTGCTGTGTTATGGCCTGAAACCATGTTGGGATTTGGAGAGGAGATTATTAGCTAGGAGGTAGTTGGAGACCTGCATTTTTTAAGGCATCTTGGAGAGAGGGGAGGAGATAGCAATGGGGCGGTAATTGGAGAGGTCGGTGGAGGGGGGTGCCTTTGTGGAGGGGAATGATGTGGGATATTTTCCATATTGAGGGAACATAGCCTTCTGTTATGGAACGGTTGATTAGAATTGAAATTGGGTAGGCTAGTGTATCAGCTGCAATTTTCAAGTATTCAGAGGGGAGGTTGTCAGCTGCGAGTTGGGTGGGTTTTAAGTTTTGAAAATGGTATTTTTATGTTGGAGGTAGGTATTGAGGTGAAGAAAAGAGGAGTGGGGGGTTTAGGGTTAGGAGTTGGTAGGGCTGTTGTAGGGAAGTGTTTGTTTAGAGAGGTTATAGTTTCAGTGAAGTGTTTGTTGAAGGATTCAGCAATACTGCTGAAGGCGGGGGGAATGGACAGCTGGGGGTATCAACCTTCCTTGGGTGGAGGATAGTGTTTAGTGGACCAGAATTGCTTAGGATTGCGGTTGGAGTTTATGGTGGATTTTATAGTAGAGGGATTTGTCTAATTTTAAATGCTTTTTGGTTTTATTGCGCAGTTCAAGGAATGATTGCCAGAGTTATTTTTTGTTAGTCGCCAGTGCTCCCAGGCCTTATCTCTGGATTTCATTAGGGTTCTGGTGGTCTTTTGTAACCATGGGACATGCCTGGATCTGACTTTGGCATTTCTTACAGGAGCATGGGTGTTTAGGATGGAGAGGAAAGTACTGTTGAAGTGAACAGCCTCATCAAGGTTGAGGTATTTTAGTGGTGACCAGTTAATTTCTTGCAGGGAGGAGATGGAATTGGGGTTGACACCCTTCATAAGGTATGCCAGCAACAATCTACTCACCAGTCTACAGAACATCAAAGACCAATGGAAAGAGTATTTCAGCAGCTCCTGAATGATGAAATTCCCCAAAAAAGCTGTACTGCCCTGTACACAGCCTACAGTGAAGGAGGAAGAAGGGTCCACCTTAGAAGTTGTAACAGCACTAAGGAAAGTAGCCAGGGAAAGCAGAAGGCTCAGATGTGGGCACAGCAAGCAGAGCCATAGATAAGCAGGAAGTTAAGAGGAAACCATGTGCAGCAAAAGGAAGGAGGGATGGATGGATTGTGATCAAGATGCTGGGTAAGTTAGGGGAGAAATGGCTCCTCAGATATACTTAGAAGTATGAAGAGAAAGGTGTGTCGCAGATGACTGGTAAATAAGTCTTCTAGTTCCAGCAAAAACAAAGATGCCACTTAAAACTGAGAACAGTGTAGAGGTAGCAAACGCTCACACTGCATGAAATTGTTGGAGCGGGTTTTTGATTTGAATAAGCAGAGTAGCAGTAGTAGAAAATAAGATGGGAGGTCAGCGGTTCAGTTTTAGATCAAGATGCTGTATGACCAACCCATTGTTTACAGTGAGACTGATAGTGGAGATGAGGAGAGAGAGAATACACCATGGCATTACTGGACTTTGAAAACGCATATGGCAAGGTCTCCGTAAAACTGATAGGGCAGTCCTGTAATGGTTCAGAGTCCCAGAAACATTGGTAAAATTAGTTCAGGGCATATACAAGGACTCTGTGACACAAATACAGTGCGTGTTTGGACTGTGAGGGGTTCCCAGTGGAAATTGGAGTGCATCAGGTTTCATTTCTCAGCCCACTGCTGTTCATACTAGTGATGGACTTAAATTAGCAAGCGGGTTGGCTGGAACAGCTCCACAAAGCTGCAAAAACAGTAGGGCATTACAATTAAACTCTGAGCAGGAGCTTAAGCAAATAAGGGACCAGAATGCAAAACCAAAGGCACGTGATGAAATGGAGTACAGATGAGACAAATAACAGCAAATGGAGGAAATGAGAAGAAGGAAAACAGTGGAGCAGGTTAACACCTTCTGGTTTCTGGGAGAGAGGATTGAGGAGAGGGGAAGTCTGAATAGTGGTCAAAGCAAGAATTCAAGGGGCTGCAGGCCACTGGCACAGAATGTTTGATAGTATGAGGCAGAAGAATGCCAAAGGAGCTGAAAAGTAAGGCCTACACAACAGTGGCATAGCCACTACTTCTGCATGGTACAACAACCTGGACAATGAAAGCAGTACAATTGGAGGGAAGAAATGATGGAGCTGAAGTGAATAAGATGGATGGTAGGATGCACACTGCAGGACACATGAAGGAATGATGACATTAAAGCAGAACCAAGAGTAGTCCCAATTGCAGAGAGGGTCAGAGTCGACTACTCCAATTACTGTGGCTCAGATGCATGTGCAGGAAAGCAGTTGAAGTGAGACAGGAAGTAGTTATGAGGAAACAATGTACCACAGAGGGAGGGGTGGAATGTGTGAAAGAGGACCTGTGACAATCAGGCATGACTGTCAGAGAAGCTAGGAGAGTGGCATTGAATTGAGTAAGGCGGCAATAGTTGACATGACACCCCAACCCAATGTCGAAAATTGGGAAAAGGAGTTGTAGTTGGTGAGGTGGAAGAGTTATCATTTTGCAGTTCTAGACCAGCAGAATCAGATGCGTTGGTAAAACACTCATGGGGGGGGGGGGGGGATTGTACGCAAGGATTTGTTGGAAGTACCATAATGCCCTGAAAGAAGTGTGGGAGTACATTTTATAGAAATACTGCATCTGTTTTAAGTATTGCACAACGTAATGTAGGTTGTCCTACCTACACAGTAATGTAACTTGCTTAAGTGACCCATAAGCTACCAACCTGCTCAGTAAACATTTTCTGTATTTCTGAATGAAATGGGGAAAATAGGCAAATGGCTTTATGCAAAAAGAGACTAGTCTTATCCTTTATAGGTAGTGGGGTCTCTTTGAAGCTCACTGGAGCATTTCTTCCATCAATTAAGTATGTAATGGCCAGTACATCAGGTAATTGTTCAAGCTGTTTTAAGGCACTAAATGTAGGACTATGTAAATAGTTCTTTTAATTGACATGCTGCTTTGAGGCACTAAATATAGATCTATGTCATTGCTTTCCTTTCTTTTTATTGACATTAGTTTGGTTAACTTTAATATTAATTTTGCTTTTCAGACTGGATAGATGGGAAGGAAACATGGTAAAAGACGAAAGAATGAAAACTTTTTATTATTATATATTTCTCACCCAGCCTCCATTCAACCCCGTTGGTTAACACTACTAGCCCCTGCATCCTGTAGTGCTTCCTCTCAGCCAGACCCTGATGGTATCCTTCACCAGGAGTTATCTTATTTTCCCGGATAACTGAACTCTGTGACTCACTCTTGTAGTGATGCCCTGCTAGCAAAACATACTGTCTGTGATTGTGGAGTTAAGCGATGATTAGCACATGTTCATCGTACTATGCTGCTGCAGTCATCACACTTGGGGTTATCCTGCCGTCAGGCGGTCCCGCAGTCAGCCCGAATTCCAAAGCCTTGGTCCGGCGTTGGTTGTCGTCACTTCTTCCCTGACGTCAATGCGGCAGGGGTATAAAAGAGGCAGCCAATGCCATTTTCTTCAGTCTTTCTTGCCACACGGTGCCCGAAGCAGAAGCAGTTCGCAAGTGCCGGTTGGCCAGCTCCTGAGATTTCCGAACAGAATTTCAGCCGAAGTCTTCTTTAAAGCTAAGTACCCCGTTGGGGAAACTTTTTTTGCCTCAGACCGATGTCAGACAAAGTTAATAATTGTATTACTTGTGGGAAGCAAATACCTCATAAGGATTTCCATTCCTATTGTATTCCTTGCCTAGGCCCAGACCACGACGTCGTCTCTGGTTGTCGGTTTTGCACTAGGTTCAATAAACGCACTATCAAGCGTCGGGCTGATACCGCCCGACATTATTTTGGTAGAATATTCAATTATATTATGTCGTCGGAGCAGCCGACATCAGCTACGTACAAAAAATGGAAGGACAAAGACAGGCAGCCTAGGCCTAGACAAGAAACCGAGGTCTCAGTTAGGCCTACCTCCGGATCCCCAGTACTCGGTGAGGCGCCTACGCAGCCCCTGACTACCGCGGATTCAGAATATTTGACTACCTCGCAGACAGAGACTACCGAGCCTTTGGAGCCCGATACTTCTAAACACGCGGACGCCACGGCTGGCGACCCGGATACTAGGGACAGGCCTACGGCTTCCGAAGGTGTATTTAAACTGACTACTCTCTCGGTTAAATCTTACGTTAAACTTAAAGCGATGACAAAGGGTAAAAAACCGAGTCACCAGACTACCACACAGGCCCCAGTGCCTAAAAAACAGATGCTTAAAATGGCGGAGGACCTGATCACCCTTATAAGGGGTTCACAACCGCCTCCTGACAAAAGGCCTAGGCTAGAGGAAGATTACCCTCCATCTGACCAGGAGTCCATTTCCTCAGCAGACTCAGAGGAACAGGATTACCCCTTCCCTTCTTATGAAGACTCTGATGCAGAAGACTCTATCCCTTCTGTTTCCCCTCCTGAAGATTTTTCTTTTGGAGAAACCCTGCACACCATGAGAGAGCATTTCCACTGGGAAGGCCAAGATTACTCTGATTCCAAGAAAAGACTCAGAGAGTTTCTTTTTCTTCCTCAACATAGACCCCTAGCTATTCCACCAGTCTTAGACATTCTGGATGATGTTTATAATGAATCTAGTCTAAACCCAGATTCCATACCACCAGCTCCAGTCAAGCCTGACAGATATTAGAGTTCCTGACTCTCATATGTCTTTGTATAAAAGTCCTCCAGCAGACCCAGAAACCATTTCCCAGGGTCCCAAGGGGGTTAAGGCCTCTACAGCTAAAAATCCTCTTCCTGCTGAAAGTGATTCCCGAGCATTAGAAAGATGGGGGAAAAAGTTTACACGTCTGCCACTTTAGCCATGAGGGCATTAAACTGCCAGTTCCACATGATTCAATACCAGCAGTACCTGCTTACTCAATTAAAAGAGAAAATGAGCCCTCAAACAGAACAGCCAAATTTCAAAAAGATACAAGATTTGTTGCATGCAGCAGAGCAGGTGGGAAAGCATACCCTGCAATGTGGTTTTGATTCTTTGGAGGCCTCATGTAGAGCAGCTGTTACAGGATCTGTTATACGTAGGCATGCTTGGTTAAAAAAGCAAACTTTACCAGAACATGTCAAAACAAAGTTACTGGATGCTCCACTTCAAAGGGATGCGTTACTTGGTGTCAAGGCAGAGGAGGTTTTAAAGAAAATGGAAGAAAAAGCAAAATCGATGCAAACAGTTAAAGATTTCTTGCAGGTACAGCCTCCACGCTTCAGCAGAAACTGGCCATCAAAGAACTGGTCCTTTCCTGCTACAGACAGACCCCAAAGAGGCAGGTACAGATGCCCTAGGGGCAGAGGCCAGACACAAGGCTCCTATAGACCTAGACAATGGCAAGCAACATCTCAGAGAGGGGGATATGACCGATCTCAACCCTTCAGGAAGCAAACACAATGACTTTCCTCTTCGCCTGCCAAGCAAGATTGCCCAGGCAGCACCTATAGGAGGAAAACTGGCTCTTTTGCACAAAACTGGCACATCATAACAAAGGACAAATGGGTTTTGGATATTATTATTACCCGAGGCTACAGATTTCACCTACACACTTTACCACGGATGTGAGGCATGCCAAATCTGCCAACAAACCAATGGGCAGAAGCTCAAAGATAAGTTACAGCCCTCATATATTTAAGAGCAATTCAGAAGGTACCTATCTAAGAAAAAGGTCAAGGTTTTTACTCAAGACTGTTTCTTGTACCAAGAAAGGACAAAGCCTGGAGACCCATCTTAGACCTTTCAATTCTAAACACTTAACTGGAGATTCCCAAATTCAAAATGCTCACTTTACAGAAGCTTCTTCCCATGCTGGGCAAGGAGTCTTGGCTAGTAACGTTGGACCTCCAAGAGGCATACCTGCATGTGTCCCTATCAGACAAGATTGCAGAAGATACCTCAGATTTTTGGCAGGTACAGCGCATTATCAATTCTCTGCATTGCCCTTTGGCTTATCTACTGCGCCCAGAGTATTCACGAAATGCCTGGCATCAGTAATTGCTTACTGCAGACAAGGAATTCAAATTTATCCTTATCTGGACGACTGCCTGATCCAAGCAGACAGCAAATATATCCTCCTGCAGCATCTGGATTTTGTAATAAAACTGCTAAGTTGCCTAGGGTACACAATAAACAAAAAGAAGTCAAAACTAATACCCTCACAAGAAATAATTTTCCTGGGTGCCAGCTTAAATACAACTACCCAGATGGCTTACCTCACGCCAGACAAGCAAACACATCTGGCTCAATACTTCAAAAAGATGGCAACTTTTACCCGGCTCACTGCAAGGAAATTCCTGCAGGCATTGGGGTACATGGCATCATGCATTCTATTAATTGCATATGCAAAGCTGCATATGAGAAAGCTACAACGGTACCTTAAAAGTGTATGGTCCCAGCACAGGCACAGCCTAGAAACAATTATACCTCTCATTCCCTACCTTCAAAAAGAGTTTCTATGGTGGGCTCAAGCATGCCAAGCAAACAAGGGTCTCCCTTTTGTACTACCTCCAGCATTCCAAACTTTGACAACAGATTCATCAGACTACACCTGGGGTGCACGTATGGCAGGACAGTGCATACAGGGCAAATGGTCTGCAAACCAAAGGCATCTGCACATAAATCAAAAAGAAATGCTAGCCATGCAAAACGCCCTAACAGCCTTCAAGGACCTTTTGCATCCAGGACAACTTCTAATAAGGACAGACAACACCACAGTAATGTGGTATATAAACAAACAAGGAGGAACTCACTCCTACCCATTATGCAGGCAGGCAATGGCCTTGTGGAACACAGCATTAACTTACCAAGTACAGTTGCAAGCACAATTCCTACCAGGAAAGGAGAATTTATTGGCAGACGAATTAAGCAGAAAGTTGACAAATCCTCACAAATGGAGACTACACCCACAAGTATTTGCAATGATAACTCAAACATGGGGTCCACCAGACATAGATCTGTTTGCCTCAACCAGCATTTACCAGCTACAAAGGTTTTGCACAAGGACTTATCCCCTGGCCTGGAAGGTAGATGCCCTTTCATTCAGCTGGGCAGCACTGTCAGTCTACGCATTCCCTCCTCTACCTCTACTGACAAAGGTACTACTTGAAAGTCAGATCAGAGAGACCACAGATGATCCTCATTGCCCCAGACTGGCCACGTCAACACTGGACCCACTATTACGAAACCTGTCTCACAGCCCTCCATGGATTTTACTTCAACTCCCCAAACTCTTGACTCAACAAAACTCTCAGATACTGCACAGCCAGCTCAGAACCTTAAACCTAGCTGCATGGAAGATACTTTAAACTACCAATCTACTCTCCTCTCAAAGGATGTCATGAATGTCATCCTGGAGGCCAGGAGGCCCAGCACCAGAAAAGTTTATTCAGACAAATGGAAACGTTTTTGTGCATGGAACCAGGCCAAAGGTCTAGATCCTGGCATCCCAAGCATTCCACAAATACTCCAATATTTATCTGAGATGCTACACAAGGGACTTTCTTTTTCATCTATAAAGATCCATGCTTCAGCAATTTCTGCTCATTATGATACGGATCCTTCCATTTACTCTCACCCTTTACTAAGGCAGTTTCTCAGAGGGGCAAAGAACATAAGACCCCCCAGAAAACTACCACCTCCAGCTTGGGATCTAAATTTTGTCCTAGAAAAATTAACACTACCTCCTTTCGAACCTGCCTTTACAGCGGATCTACAACATTTATCATGGAAAACAGCTCTACTACTGGCAATCACCTCAGCACGCAGGGTCTCGGAATTGCAGGCACTTATGGCAGTGGAACCTTTCCTCATTTTCCATCAGGACAGAGTGTCTTTAAGAACTGACCCTTCCTTCATGCCAAAGGTAGTTTCCAGTGTGGCTGTCAATCAGACCATACACATGCCCACCTTTTATCCAAACCCACAGAATAAAGGGGAAAAACTCCTTCACTCTTTGGACATTCACAGACAGCTATGCTACTATTTGGACAGAACAAAGGCCTTCAGAAAATCTGACCAACTTTTTGTATCCTATGCAACATGGTCAGAGGGAAAACCCATTTCCAAACAGACCATCTCCAAATGGATAGCTCATTGTATCCGCTTTTGCTACTCTCACCATGGCAAACCAGTGCCTGCTAGCATTAGGTCTCATTCTACCAGGGCTACAGCAACCTCAGCAGCATTCCTCCGAGGAGTCCCAACAAAGGACATTCTGGAGGCAGCCACCTGGAATTCAGTGCACACCTTCACCAAACATTACCATCTTCCTCTATACTCAAAATCCAGGGCTAGCTTTGCCACTGCAGTCCTGCAGGGCATCCTAGCTGCACCCAACACAGTATAGCTCCTTCCACCCAACCTTAGCTTTGGGACTCAACCCAAGTGTGATGACTGCAGCAGCATAGTATGATGAACATAGTACAGTTTTGTACCTACCATAAATGTAGATGTTCGAGTACATATGCTGCTGCAGTCCAGGTTACCCTCCCTCCATCCCCACTTCCTAGCAGTGTTTTCCTCCATCTACGGGTTCAAGAACCCTCTGGATACATGTCTATATGGTGTATTTGCTTATAGCTACCACTTTTGATTATCCCTTTATGTATGTTTTGCAAACCTCTTATGTTGCCTTACTAGATTGGGGCACCTAACATCTGGGGCACGAAAAACTGAAGAAATTGGCGTCGGCTGCCTCTTATACCCCTGCTGCACTGACGTCAGGAAGAAGCGATGACAACCGACGCCGGACCAAGGCTTTGGAATTCGGGCCAACTGCGGGACCGCCTGACGGCAGGATAACCCCAAGTGTGATGACTGCAGCAGCATATGTACTCGAACATCTACATTTATGGTAGGTACAAAACTGAACTATCGGAGAGGGACCATTGTCAGGTAGCTGTGGTTAACATGAAAATGTTGGTGCTGGCTAAGTCATGTTTTTTA